>NC_080571.1:311050907-311350907 GCF_030247185.1 Malaya genurostris
CTTTATGTGCATTAAGACGTTCAACTTCTAATCCTAATATTTCTATCATGGTTCATTTAGTCATTTTCATTAAAGACTGTACCAGAAAGTAGGGACGCAACCAGAAACCGCTGCCATTTCGCAATGGTTCAGAATCTGTCAATTTTTATGGCTGCGTCCTATTTTTTACACTCTGCTCTAACCACTTGTGCAGTTGTTTATTCGTTTTCGTTAGTTTGTTTCGAAATGCGTGGACTTTCAGCAGAACAACATCGAAAAATTGTGTACAAATGGTGCACAGAACGCGGACTGTCACTGAGAAAGATAGCAAAAATGGAAGAAGTAAGTGAAAAAGCCGTGCGAAATGCAATCACGAAGTTCGGTGAGTATAACACCTTTGAGGATAAACCGAAAACGGATCGAAAAAACGGTCCTGCTAACCCTCAGTTGGATAAACGTATACTGAAGGCGTTCGAGCAAAAGAAGGAGGTTTCAGTTCGGGATGTGGCCAAATAGTGGGCACTTCGAAGTCAAATGTTCTTTGTGCTAAAGAACGTTTGAATCTTCAAACCTATAAGAAGCAGAAACAACCAAAACGTAGTCCAAAACAAGAAGCATCGATGAGGCCAAGGGTTCGAAATCTGTACAATACGATTATTGCTGGAAATTTGAACTGCATAATCATGGACGACGCAACCTACGTGAAACTCGATTACAAATCTTTGCCGGGAACACAATATTATACGGTGCGAGAAGGGCAAGTGTTAAACCAGTCCGAGACATCGATTGAAGTCGAAAAATTTGTTAAGAAAGTTATGGTCTGGCAAGCAATTTGTAGCTGCGGTAAGATTTCGAAACCCTTCATCACCACTGCTTCAATGAACAGCGGAATATACATAAAGGAATGTTTACAAAAACAATTTATACTTGTGAATTATTTACAGCGAAATCAAAGTGCGGCCATACTTTCTGGGACAGTCTTTACGAAATATTTACTATCAGTTTTCTGACTGACTTTATAATATCCTTACTTTTTCCTAGTGAAAAGTTTTTCTAATTTTTACTAAATCAATCAGAGTAATGAATTTCTGTTAAGATTATTATTATTATCATTCGTATAATTGACCTCGAATTTTACACAGTAAAGATTAATGATTACATCGGGGAGAATAATGTCAGTCAAATAAATTCATATTTTCGAAGTGAAAAAGTGAAAATTCTAATTCTAGCATACATAAATAAATTCATTTATTGAGTGAAAATTTGTTATAATTTTTTATGTGAGTTCTTATATTTGACGGATTTTTAAAGGAATCTATAAAAACCCGTAAAATATTACAGTATATGAGCAGATATTTTATAAATTTCGCCAAACGTGGGTATTATGTGAGAAGTTAGTGACAAGTTAGTATAATTGCGAGAGATTAATTTTCAGTGTCACTTAACCTAGAATTCAGCAGTTGAAGCTCTAACTGCGCAGATTATTGAAATCTCCGCGGTTTAATAGTCCACCTTTGTGCTGATAACAGTAAACTTTTTTTGGGACATACTCTAAGGACAGAGATCGAAAAGAAAGTCCGCACCCTTGCGATCTTATATTGTAAGCAAGTATCCACTTACCCGATTTATTACTAATTTGCAACTGGTTTAAGTATCCTCGTCATTTGGACAATCCTCATGGAAGATCCAACCAATGAACAAAATTTGATGTGTAGAGTAAGTAAAAAGGTTGGGGCATTCGGGAAGAGAAACGAATTCGAATAGAATAAATTTTGTAAATCCAGAACTGAAATTTCAAGAAAGCTCGATACGATACGATATTGGTCACTAAATAGGTATGTGCCATTATTGTCGAAAAATTATTATCCTTAACACTGCTAATACCAACCCTAAAAAAGTTACGCGAAGCACCAAGTATAAAATAATAGTTAAAACGGTAACTTCGAGCAGCCATAGCTCAACTGTTACTTGACCAATTTCGATGAACACCTTCGAATTTAGTGATGTTTGTAGATTGATTCAAGTATAGCTTAAGTGCTTAACAAAATATTGTAAAAACTTGTAGGTTTTATTACGTGCATTTTTTTAATCTGTGTGTGTGTGTGAGTGCACTTTTCGAAAATATTCATACGCGCTCAATTTTCTCAGAGATGGCTGAACCGATTTTAACGAACTTATGCTCGTTTGAAAGCTACTGTTGGTCCGTTGATCAAGTTCAAAGATCAAATGGCTGTGACTTTCGGTTCCGGAGATATGATTGTATAAGTGACGTAACCGACAAAACGTGTAGTTTTTTACCGCGCAAGTTTCTCGGAGATAGCTGAACCGAGTTTAACAAGTCTAGGCCCGTTTGAAAGCTATTGTTAGGTCATTGATCAAGTTCGTAGACCAAATGGCTGTGACTTCTGCATCCGGAGATATAATGGTATAAGTGACGTAACCGACAAAACACTTTGTTTTTTATCGCCCTAATGTATATAAGGGTCGAAAAAAGTCCTCATGCAAAATTTGAGCGAAATCGGATATGGGTAAGGGGTGCTGCCCAGCAGTAAAAGTTTGAAAATTTTCGATCTTGAAAAAGCACCATGGGAGTACATGAAATTTCCGAAATCGAAAATTTTTCTGATGCCAAAAATCTTAAAATTGCACGAAACGTCGATTTTTTTAAATTTTTTTGAAAAAATCAACTTTCTGGAACTTGGAAAAATTTTGATATTTTTTCTAAGTCCCAGAAAGTCGATATCTTTAAAAAAAAATTCCAGATGACACTAAATCTCGACGTTTCATGTAATTCTAAGACTTTTGGCATCAAAATTTTTTTTCCATTCCGAAAATTTCATGTATCCAAAGGTGATTTTTCAAGATCTAAGAAAATTCCACTAAGTGGACTAAGAAGGGTTTTTTAGATTAGCATCACTCTTCTCATACAAAAAGGCAACGCAAATGTCAAGCGCTTGGTTGTAAAAATGATGCCTACTACGTGATATGAACAGTGAATAAGGCTTTTGTGAACTACTCAATTCAATCTGAATTAATTGGTGTCAAAAATGAGCCCAAATTAGTGTCACAAATTATTTAATAAAAAGATAAAAAATGTTTTTATGAGACTGTTTTGAAGAAAGAGAAAAGCATTAGCACACCACTAGGTGGATTAAGAAGGGTTTTTTAGACTTCGTTTTTGAAAAATTTAAATAAAATGAAAATCAGAAGAACCACCCTAGCTCCACCAATATGGCAGTTGAAGGGTTAAAATTTTGGGAAAATCATCTCCAATATAAACCATTTCAAACAGCAAATATCAATTTTTTTTTTGTTTGGGAACGTTGAAACATTCTATGTAATATAACTCGAAAATTTGTAAATTTCCTTTCTATAGCCGTTTTTGTTTTATTCTATGGCAAACATTGAACAAATTCGGAATTTTAGTAGATATCAGTTGCGTTTGTGGTGTTCATAAGAATTGTTTAGACTTTTGCGTGCATTCTATGGTCCATTACATACATATAATATTTTTGTATATTTACCAAACTTTTGAGATGGTGGTAATGAGCTCTCTGCGTCCGCGTCCCATGTCGATATTTTTTTTTCAAATAGCGATTTGTCAGCAGTTTTTCCCCCAGTTCATATATCATTGCCAATTTAAATAGTGTTATAATTTGATCAATCATCAGTTGCATATTTTATGTCGTATGTACGAGAAAGTGATGACATTGTAAGGGGGCACGTATCTGCCAGGTGACGCCAATTGAGCACACACATTTTCTTAATAAACTTACTTACAATACTAAATCAATTGGAGCGAGAGCACTAGGGCATGGTTTGGAATGAGTTTAACACGTCCTTCTCAAGCGAAACCATCAGGTGGGTTTAAGCATTTATAGCGATATGTTTCATCCAAGCACTGGATATTATGGTTGGAAGAACATCTTTTATTCCCGCGAATCTCCATTGAAAACTAATAAATTCACTCGTTGAAACTAATCCTATTGTATCTCCTCTTCTCCTCTTTTCATCGTTCTCTCCCATCTTTTCGAACACTAATTAGATCTATACTTCGGTTCTAATCACGTTTGCTCGTCCTCCTCTTTTTATCCGTCTTCCACCATCTTTTTCGACCACTAATAAAATCTACATGCCGGACCTATCCCCGTTTCATTCGCCAATTCTCATTCACCACTCCCTCCTCCCCCTCCCCTTTTTTTTTAAACATATTTCTTCTCTTCTCTAATTTTAATGCAAAATCTATATCGTTTACCCGTTTGGTGTCATATAATTACTGTAGTGTTAGTTAGCTAGGGTTAGTTTTAATTAATAGTATTAAGTACATACATGTATCTGTTGGATTGTTGTAATCTGTTGATATAAACGATGAGGAGGTTTTATGCCTGCTGGAGTGAGAGATTGTTATATTTCAGGTCCGTTGTGTTTTTTCCAGCTCTGAATTATTAAATAAATAAATAAATAGATAATTCTAAAAGTATGAATATGTTCTCCTCAAGAATGTGAGTCTTTCATTGCAATATGTATGAGGAATATAATTTTCAATGATTCCGGTGTTAGTAATGAGAAGTGATTGACATTAACACTTTTTCCAACACGACCAGATTGTCAGTTTTTTCGCTTGTCTTGGACATAATGCCCAGCTGCCGTATAATGTGTCTCATAACAAATTAGTGGTATGCCACACAATAAGAGACATTTTGCCTCACAACAATGATGCACTATGCCACTTTAGTTGTCCGTAAAGTGACTGTTTTGGTGAAATTAATATATATAAAAAAAATTGTGGACAAAATGATTATTTAGTCGAAGCAAAACCTTACATTGAAAAGCAGTCTAATGCTATTTTAAGAGTTTTCATATTTTCCAGCAAACAACAACTACCAAACTTTTATAGTAGAAAAATCCAACGAGAAGATAGTGTTAGTGATAAAAATTTTGTTAAAGCTGGACAAACGCCCCTCTTCCTTTTTGAAACATTCGAGTTTCAAAAAGGAAGAGGGGCATTTTGTCCAGCAGGGCCGCTTTATAATACTTTCCCCTAAGTGACTGCTTACATATTCAACCAACCCTTTTTGTTCGAATTTCGATAACAGCTACAGTAAGAAGGTGAATGGATGAGTCATATCGGGGCTACTGTAAGTCTACCCGCATCCACTTGCAAGTCCTTGAACTGATGGTGATTTCACTTCACATCACATCGTCACATCTACCATAATTATTGAGATTTTTAAGGTTTTGACTGGATTTTGTTAGGCAAAATATATCAAACGATAGAAATTTTTTTGCATTTGTTCCAAATTTCTTGAGATTCTTTGAACTTGACAAACAAGGCGACAAAATTGTAATAATTTATTTATTTTACATATATTTTCAAATTCACCGATTTTTCAAGATTTGATTTGATAGTGCAAAACTGTTAGCTGTATTGTAGCTGATATCACTAGCAATCGAGTGATGTGTAAAATATAAAGACCATCGCTTTGCATTTCGAAACATTTACGACCAATTGTGAAAAGTCTCATCTTTTCTGAGGTTATCTATCTACAGTTTTCGTTTTAACTGTAAGTAGACAACTCTATTTTTTTAATTGTTTCAGTGAATTCTACTTCTCGAAGTAAGACTTGTCCAATGGTGAACAAGTTTCGAGAATTGGTTGAATAACAACAAATTTATGACTCGGTAAAGTTGAAGTTCTCAATATTCTATTCGTGAAGTTGATAAGTTGAAACTAAAGAAAACAAAGAAGGTAAGCAGATAGGGCATGTTTTACACGTGAAAAAAAGCTTAACCAATCGTCAGCTACAAAGTCTTTGAATTAATCTACGAGATTCAAGAAACTAGGCACGGAACGCCCGAAATTAGCTCTGCGCCTAATTCGTATTACTGTTTTTGAATTAGTTGATTTTAACAAAAAATTTCCAAAATAACTATAAAATTAGTTAAAATTTAGAATTTACTGTGCTGAAAAAAACTCTTATTTTTAGAGAATGTGTTTAGTTGGCGAATATTCTGGACACAAACCAGCAATATTTCAATCCAACACGAAATTCTCATTGACAACTAATTTCGTTATTAAAATCAGAAACTTTGATTCTATTTATCTATCACCGTCATTACTGAAGGACAGCAGTGTCAAAGCAAAACAATCCATTAAAAAGCTAAAAGGGACAGTCTTGTTGAAACTGCTCGCAAATTGTTTAGATGTTTTTCGCATGTGTTACGATACATCCCTATATAAATTTCTAAACCGATATGTAAAAATGACGTAAACTGTTAGTGGAAAGTGTATTTATTCAGAATTTGTGCGCAGTTGAAGCGATTCTGGGTAATAATGTTTTTACGCGAAACAGTGAAGTGAGTTTCGAATGTTGCACTCTAATTGTACACGTCAAATGATGTTTTTTTGTATCTTCTCATTCCGGGCTACGCCGTCCGGTGTACTAATTGTATTCGGTTTTTGTTTTCCGAGTGCTCAAAGTTTTCAGTGAGAGAGTCGATTTCGCGAAGTCGAATGAAGAAAACAGCGATTTAGAAGTAAAATTTTTCAAAAAGAAGTTTATGTTTCGCTTATGTCTTTTTCTCCAATAGAACATCGTATTTATACCTGCAAATATAGAAAAGAGAACCGCGACTGAAATTTTTTTCGGTAGTAGTGTGCCATCTAGTGGCTAGTTGTCATTACGGTGTTAACGATCGCCATATAGCTGCTAATTGCAGAAACCAATTCAACCATTTATGTTGGTTGAAAACAACGTTTCATTTCTCTAATTCAACTAAAAAATTAGTTGAATTGATATAAAGCGTGCCTTAGCTAAGAAATGACAGCACGTTTAATTGGTGAATTCAACTAAAAAAAATAGCCATTTCAACAAATATTTTATTATTATTAAGAGAATTAGAATTAAAAAATCTAAATTAGCAAAAGTAAGATTTTTTTAGTTGTCTCCAAAAATAACTAACTAAAATCAGAAAATCAACTAATTTTTTCGCCAAAATGCTAATTTCGGTCTTTTCGTGCACGGAACGCCCGAAATTAGCTCTGCGCCTAATTCGTATTACTGTTTTTGAATTAGTTGATTTTAACAACAAAATTTCCAAAATAACTATAAAATTAGTTAAAATTTAGAATTTACTGTGCTGAAAAAAACTCCTATTTTTAGAGAATGTGTTTAGTTGGCGAATATTCTGGACACAAACCAGCAATATTTCAATCCAACACGAAATTCTCATTGACAACTAATTTCGTTATTAAAATCAGAAACTTTGATTCTATTTATCTATCACCGTCATTACTGAAGGACAGCAGTGTCA
This sequence comes from Malaya genurostris, assembly GCF_030247185.1. Taxonomy (NCBI): domain Eukaryota; kingdom Metazoa; phylum Arthropoda; class Insecta; order Diptera; family Culicidae; genus Malaya; species Malaya genurostris. Next base: position 311,058,201 of record NC_080571.1, read on the forward strand.
AAGCAAAACAATCCATTCAAAAGCTAAAAGGGACAGTCTTGTTGAAACTGCTCGCAAATTGTTTAGATGTTTTTCGCATGTGTTACGATATATCCCTATATAAATTTCTAAACCGATATGTAAAAATGACGTAAACTGTTAGTGGAAAGTGTATTTATTCAGAATTTGTGCGCAGTTGAAGCGATTCTGGGTAATAATGTTTTTACGCGAAACAGTGAAGTGAGTTTCGAATGTTGCACTCTAATTGTACACGTCAAATGATGTTTTTTGTATCTTCCAACCTTCCGGGCCACGCCGTCCGGTCTACTACTTGTATTCGGTTTTTGTTTTCCGAGTGCTCAAAGTTTTCAGTGAGAGAGTCGATTTCGCGAAGTCGAATGAAGAAAACAACGATTTAGAAGTAAAATTTTCAAAAAGAAGTCTATGTTTCGCTTGTGTCTTTTTCTCCAATACAACATCGTATTTATACCTGCAAATATAGAAAAGAGAACCGCGACTGAAATTTTTTTCGGTAGTAGTGTGCCATCTAGTGGCTAGTAGTCATTACGGTGTTAACGAGCGCCATATAGCTGCTAATTGCAGAAACCAATTCAACCATTTATGTTGGTTGAAAACAACGTTTTATTTCTCTAATTCAACTAAAAAATTAGTTGAATGGATATGAAGCGTGCCTTAGCTAAGAAATGACAGCACGTTTAATTGGTGAATTAAACTAAAAAAATAGCCATTTCAACAAATATTTTATTATTATTATTATTAAGAGAATTAGAATTAAAAAATCTAAATTAGCAAAGGTAAGATTTTTTAGTTGTCTCAAAAAATAACTAACTAATATCAGAAAATCAACTAATTTTTTCGCAAAAATACTAATTTCGGTCTTTCCGTGGGGGGTGTAATTTTTTTTTAAATTCGTTGAAATAACTGAGCTAAGACAGCTCGAAGCTCCAACTTTTTTTAAGCTTGGTACTTTGAGTGTTAAAGAACTTGATTTTTAGTAATTTTTGGAGATTCACATGTTCAAAATATGTGAAGGATTGATATTGAAGAATGTGTCTCATTCAGTCAAATGTATTCGGAATGCCATTATATAATCCAGTCATCCCTTAAAATTATTTGGTGGGTTATTTATCTTCCCACGAGAGTTAAATGCTATCTAAACGATTGGTAAATCTTTCCAATTGTTGTGTCACAAGTTAGTAAAATCAACAACAACTTCTGTATTCGAAGGCTGATGGAAATAATTCACTTTATTGACTGTGCTCAAATTGTGTTTGTGTGTGTCATCGATATCGATTTTGGTGAGCTTTTTCGGCAAATAACATCTTATAACAGTTTTTGTACGATAGCATGTCTTTGATGACGGTGTGGTTAACCGATTCAACTTTTTCCATCTGGAGAGCCGGCTGATTAGTACAACTTTTTGTCAAGACGACGGTCTTTGAGTACGATGACAAATTATTAGACGACCGGAAAAGTTTCTCAGAAGCAGTAAACAGCATAACGGAATTAATCGTATCTTCTAGCTACCTGATAATTCCTTCAAAACTTAGTATCAACGTTCATAACATAAACTATTTAAACTATTTTTATATCCGTTCCGTCCGGAAGAAACTATCATTAATCGGTTTATTTTTACCTGATAAGACAACACCGAACAGCCCTTGTCATTAGCAGCTATTTACTGGTGTAGCTTCTCTATCCTTATTTCTACCCCAAATATATCAGCTTAACTTTAACAAATAACCGGCGGCATACCGTTCCCGTCTTCCGGCTGCCAAGCCCTGGCCTACACACCACTGCTTCAAGACCGCTGTGTAATGCCGCAGGCGACAGCGTACACGACCTGATAATGGGGAAATTTGAAAACACGTCACATTCCCGCATGCTCCATTCTGGGTTACGGTTTACTGGATGTATGTGCATCCTTGACTATTTCTCGGATCGGCTTCTGCTTACCTTCCGAATCTCTCGAAACAGAGCATACCCTTTTTGAGACGAACGAACTGCCGGGCGTTCGTCGGTCGGAATGTGGAAACATACTTTCGGTAAGGCGTTTCGGAACTGTTGCCAGCAGGAAGTCGAAATAAAAAACTAATTACGGGATAACAAATCCCTGCGCTAGCTGAAAGCTTGCATCACTGACACTGGCTTCCCTAGCAAGCAAGTAGACAACTTCACCGTTAGGAGCACAAAGTACATTAATAATTTTCAACTTTTTCCCTAGCCTAGCTTTTCCCAGGGGCACTTGCTAACTCTTTTTTATTTCTCCATCTAACATTTAGATGACTAGCAAAAACACCGAGCACAACAAATGCTCAACAGGGGGTACTTTGTAAGCGTAAACATGGTAGTGAGAGGTTAGAAGAACATTTCAAAGAACTAAACCTGCTTCCCACGATAAACATCAGGCGCTCGTAGGAATATGTGCTTTTTCCTAACGAAAGCACCCACCCGTGCCCGCTGAGACCGCGATAGACCTGTACCACGGACTGGGTTGTCGAGGGCGGAAGGATATTATTTATCGCATTCCTATGGAAATTAAGTAAATTAATTAAGACGAACAATGACTGTGACTTGAGCACTCGTGACTGGGGCAAGCGAATGAACGGAACTGGCAGCCCAGTGTTGGCGGTATACTTAAATGGCAAAAGGAAAGGGGAAATAGGGTAGATGGGTGGAAATGCTTCCACTGCTTTTCCGGTCCTTAAGCACGACAAAGCGACAATCTTGACAAAAGACGCTCGCACATAATTTCTGTCCGTGGCGTGAATCGCGCTCCTCAGATTCCAGCCCATCTTTGGCCAAATGAAGCGAAGAAGTTGACAGTTTGTGCAGTGAAAGAGATAGATATAGCTGATAGGCGAGGAAGGTAGAGTGGAGAGAGAGAGAGAGAGGAGGTAAGTACAGAGCTAGCTGTTTTCTGCTCCATGAGTTTCGGGAATGATTAAACGATGGGATGTTCCGCGGTGATCTGATACGGGTTTATTTTCGTACACTACGAAGTGATATTAAGTTTGCCAAATGTTTGACTACTTTAGTTTGTATTCGGGTGGGTATTTTTTCGCTTATCTTTGTTCTAGCTCTGGTTTAAAGTTTTTTCACTTGAACACTTTAGCTTTATTTTTGTTTTATTGCTGCCGAATTTGCTTTACCATTCACATTTTTGATACGTTTTAACATTTATTCCATTAATGCAATGCAATTTAAAATGTATTGTATTACAAAATCTCGTTATGTTGGTGGTGATTGCCGATAATTTGGCAGTGAGCGGTTCGATATTTATCCACATTATATACACACGGAAAGACCGAAATTAGCATTTTGGCGAAAAAATTAGTTGATTTTCTGATTTTAGTTAGTTATTTTTTGAGACAACTAAAAAAATCTTACTTTTGCTAATTTAGATTTTTTAATTCTAATTCTCTTAATAATAATAAAATATTTGTTGAAATGGCTATTTTTTTTAGTTGAATTCACCAATTAAACGTGCTGTCATTTCTTAGCTAAGGCACGCTTCATTTCCATTCAACTAATTTTTTAGTTGAATTAGAGAAATAAAACGTTGTTTTCAACCAACATAAATGGTTGAATTGGTTTCTGCAATTAGTAGCTATATGGCGCTCGTTAACACCGTAATGACTACTAGCCACTAGATGGCACACTACTACCGAAAAAAATTTCAGTCGCGGTTATATTTTCTATATTTGCAGGTATAAATACGATGTTGTATTGGAGAAAAAGACATAAGCGAAACATAAACTACTTTTTGAACATTTTACTTCTAAGTCGCTGTTTTCTTCATTCGACTTCGCGAAATCGACTCTCTCACTGAAAACTTTGAGCTCTCGGAAAACAAAAACCGAATGCAAGTAGTACACCGGAAGGCGTAGCCCGGAATGAGAAGATACAAAAAAACATCATTTGACGTGTACAATTAGAGTGCAACATTCGAAACTCACTTCACTGTTTCGCGTAAAAACGTTATTACCCACAATCGCTTCAACTGCGCACAAATTCTGAATAAATACACTTTCCACTAACAGTTTACGTCATTTTTACATATCGGTTTAGAAATTTATATAGGGATATATCGTAACACATTCGAAAAACTACTAAACAATTTGCGAGCAGTTTCAACAAGACTGTCCCTTTTAGCTTTTTAATGGATTGTTTTGCTTTGACACTGCTGTCCTTCAGTAATGACGGTGATAGATAAATAGAATCAAAGTTTCTGATTTTAATAACGAAATTAGTTGTCAATGAGAATTTCGTGTTGGATTGAATTATTGCCGGTTTGTGTCCAGAATATTCGCCAACTAAACACATTCTCTAAAAATAAGAGTTTTTTTCAGCACAGTAAATTCTAAATTTTAACTAATTTTATATTTATTTTGGAAATTTTGTTGTTAAAATCAACTAATTCAAAAACAGTAATACGAATTAGGCGCAGAGCTAATTTCGGTCGTTCCGTGCAACATCGTCATTCTGGTAGATAAAGGACTTGTTGCTTCCCAAAGCATGAACCTTGAGAGTATTTCACGGCCACACCAAAATAGATACCAAGAGAGAATCTCAGTAAATAAATAATTATTTTTGCCTTTCTCATATAGAAAGGCTATGCAATCACTGTGAAACCGACTTTTTAACCGAGACCCGGAGGGCCGAATGTCATATACCTTTCGACTCAGCTCAACGAACTGAGCAAATGTGTGTGTGTGTGTAACAAAAATATGCACTTACTTTTCTCGGGGACGGCTGAACCGTTTTTCACAAACTAAGATTCACATGTAAGGTCTCATGGTCCCCTAGCCTGCTGTTGAATTTCATCCCGATCCGACTTCCGGCTCCGAGATACAGGATGATATGTACCAAAAAATGGAAAAAATATGCACTCACTTTTTTCAGAGATGGCTGAACAGATTTTCACAAACTGAGATTAAAATGAACTAACAGTCCCATAGCCTGCTATTGAATTTTATTTGGATCCGACTTCCGGTTCCGGAGTTATATGGTAATATGTGAAAATAAGAGAAAAAGTGTGTAATAATTTTCTCTAAAACGGCACAACCGATTTTTATAAACTAAGATTCAAATGAAAGGTCTAAAAATTTCTAGTACATTTCATCTGGATCCGTCTTCCGATTCCGGAACTAAAGCGTGATAAGTGGAAAATTACCAATTTTATTAGCAGTTTTTCACAAACGATAGTCAAAAACATTTACAAACCCCATAAAACTCTCTGATAAATTATTCTAGTTTTCAGAGCTTGTTAGTTTGTGGGTATAAAAACTTAATTCGGCACTACTGGTCCCCTCTTTCCCTGTTCCGGAAGCACCGAAAGTTGTGATGGAAAGCTCCAAACTCTCTTCGAATTCTCTGCGATGTTTGAACCGATTTCCACAAATCATGATTTGTATTAAAGCTCAAATTATCTTTAAAAAATACTGTGAAATTTCATCCGGATTCGACTTTCGGTTCCGCAGTTACAGGGCGATGAGTGTCAAAGTTTTCAAACTGCCATATAGATTGACAATATGTACAACACCGAAAGAAGAAGAAAATGCAAAACAAACGATGCGTGTACACGCACACGCTATGAAGGAATCGAAACGGTTACGGATGTCTGCTAATGGTGTGTGGTATTGGAAAAAGACGGTGCTGCGGTTGATAAAAATTTTAGCTATTCTATGATAAGTGCGATTGAAAGAATAAACAAATGTTGGTTTGAATTCAAATTTATTTGAAAAATTATGAAATTTTCGCAGACAATAGTGCAGTAATACCGTACCGGTGGTGTAATGATGTCAATAATAATAATATTAATAATAATAAATAATAATAATAATAATAATAATAATAAATAATAATAATAATAATAATAATAATAATAATAATAATAATAATAATAATAATAATAATAATAATAATAATAATAATAATAATAATAATAATAATAATAATAATAATAATAATAATAATAATAATAATAATAATAATAATAATAATAATAATAATAATAATAATAATAATAATAATAATAATAATAATAATAATAATAATAATAATAATAATAATAATAATAATAATAATAATAATAATAATATTAATAATAATAATAATAATAATAATAATAATAATAATAATAATAATAATAATAATAATAATAATAATAATAATAATAATAATAATAATAATAATAATAATAATAATAATAATAATAATAATAATAATAATAATAATAATAATAATAATAATAATAATAATAATAATAATAATAATAATAATAATAATAATAATAATAATAATAATAATAATAATAATAATAATAATAATAATAATAATAATAATAATAATAATAATAATAATAATAATAATAATAATAATAATAATAATAATAATAATAATAATAATAATAATAATAATAATAATAATAATAATAATAATAATAATAATAATAATAATAATAATAATAATAATAATAATAATAATAATAATAATAATAATAATAATAATAATAATAATAATAATAATAATAATAATAATAATAATAATAATAATAATAATAATAATAATAATAATAATAATAATAATAATAATAATAATAATAATAATAATAATAATAATAATAATAATAATAATAATAATAATAATAATAATAATAATAATAATAATAATAATAATAATAATAATAATAATAATAATAATAATAATAATAATAATAATAATAATAATAATAATAATAATAATAATAATAATAATAATAATAATAATAATAATAATAATAATAATAATAATAATAATAATAATAATAATAATAATAATAATAATAATAATAATAATAATAATAATAATAATAATAATAATAATAATAATAATAATAATAATAATAATAATAATAATAATAATAATAATAATAATAATAATAATAATAATAATAATAATAATAATAATAATAATAATAATAATAATAATAATAATAATAATAATAATAATAATAATAATAATAATAATAATAATAATAATAATAATAATAATAATAATAATAATAATAATAATAATAATAATAATAATAATAATAATAATAATAATAATAATAATAATAATAATAATAATAATAATAATAATAATAATAATAATAATAATAATAATAATAATAATAATAATAATAATAATAATAATAATAATAATAATAATAATAATAATAATAATAATAATAATAATAATAATAATAATAATAATAATAATAATAATAATAATAATAATAATAATAATAATAATAATAATAATAATAATAATAATAATAATAATAATAATAATAATAATAATAATAATAATAATAATAATAATAATAATAATAATAATAATAATAACAATAATAATAATAATAATAATAATAATAATAATAATAATAATAATAATAATAATAATAATAATAATAATAATAATAATAATAATAATAATAATAATAATAATAATAATAATAATAATAATAATAATAATAATAATAATAATAATAATAATAATAATAATAATAATAATAATAATAATAATAATAATAATAATAATAATAATAATAATAATAATAATAATAATAATAATAATAATAATAATAATAATAACAATAACAATAATAATATTAATAAAAGTAATAATCATATTACATGTTTTTGCTGCTGATTCATGCTGTTTAGCTTGACTTACATATGCAAAAGTAATAGAAACGCAGATTCCCTTCGTTTGTTAGATTTCGTCTAATTGGTTTAATCGAAATATAGCATGAGATTGTAAGTCTAGGTTTAACTACAAGCTCCGGCACTCGAAGTGTAACCAATTAAAAAGGCCATAAATTCAGTTTGGAAAATTACTTTTACTTAATTCAAAGTACAAAATGTGTAAAAATAATACAAAATTCAGAATCAATTCACTTTTGCTCGATATGACCACCTTTTGCCTTGACTATGGCCTTGAGACGGTCAAAAAACGAATCGCAAGCTGCCCGAATGTGACTTGCAGGTATTTTGGCCCACTCGCGGACAATAACTTTTTTCAGCGCCTCGAGACTGGTGTATCTTTTAGTTCGGACTTTGCTCTCCAAAATGGCCCAAAGAGAAAAATCCATTGGATTCGCATCTGGTGAATTCGAGAGCCATTGTGTGGACGTGATGAAGTTCGGAACGTTGTTTTTCAGCCATACTTGGTTCACTCGAGCTTTGTGAGACGGTGCCGAGTCCTGCTGAAACGTCCATGGTCTGCCACCGAAATGTTTGTCTGCCCACGGCTTGAAAGCAACCTCCAGAATACTTTCCCGATAATATGTCGCATTTACCTTGACGCCAGGCTCGATGAAAACGATTGGAGAGCGCCCATCTGCGGTTACAGCGGCCCAAACCATTATCTGTTGCGGGTGCTGCCTCCTGGTGGCCAATCGATGACTCAAATTCTCGTATGAACGGTCGGTCAAGTAAAGCCTATCGTTTTGAGAGCTTACGAATTGCTCAATTGGAAAAAATTTCTCGTCAGATAATACAATGTTCTTAAATTGACCGCTTTCGGCCAAACGAAGCAACTCCTTCGCTCTCTCAAGTCAAGATTTATTTTTCGCGTTCACTTTTGGCAAAATGCTTCCTTGCGCTTGTAAACAATACAACTCCGAACTGTCATTTAGCAAATTTCTAGAGAGCTGATGCCCGTGCGTCAGCTGCGCGAGCGGTCTGAAGTTGGTTACACTTCGAGTGCCGGACCCTGTAGGTTTAAAACTGTTCCAATTTGTAGGTCATATTTACTGCTGGCAAACAAACCAACTTCGGCTATTCTGGTCTCAGGGTCAAAAGGGTCTCACTCGCTTTCCTTCAAGATGGCAACATCGATTTTAACAAACTTATAGGTTCAAAGGAAAAGTCTTACAGTTTCACACGGAATTCCTAAATTTGTTTGATGGTTTCCGCCAAATTTGCTTAGTTTTATTTTATATCCCCATGCTAGGGACACGACATGCTATGTTAAATGAACCATGCCGGTTTTTTTGTTGCTGAGATGATATCCGTCTCTCTTTGATGGCACTGATTGAATCGTGTGAAGAGTTGCTAGACAGCATTCTTTGATACGATAAAAGCCATCCTTGGCTGTAGGTACCATATAGGTGACCAGTTTGTGAAAAGTGTACATGAGTTCTTTCATTTTTGTACATTTCGTCTTTGACTCATCACTGCATTAGCATTCACAAAAACTGGTAAGTTGTAAAGTTAGTGCTATTTGTAAAACATTTACACAATCATGGAAAAGTTTGAAATTACTTAGAAAATGTTGTATTTTTGTCTTCCTCATATACTAAGGCTATACAATCACTGTGAACACCGACTTTTGAATCGAGGCCTGGAGGGTCAAGTATTCTATACCATTCGATTCAGTTCGTCAAGTACGCAAAAATGTGTTTGTGAGAAAAATAAGCACTCATTTTTTTTAAAGATATGACTGAACCGATTTCAACGAACTCTGGATCATATGAAAGGTAGTATTGTTCCATAGAATTTTTTTTAAATTTGGTAAGAATCTGTCATTCGGTTCCGGAATTACAGGGTGATGAGTGTCTGAAATTTCAAGCCGTCGTATAGTGCGACGATGCGAAAAAGAAAACAATCTTCTAACTTGGCCCCAAAACTTCCAATTTTCAGGTTATATTGCCGATTTATTAGTTGGTTCGACGTAAAGTCGCCATAACTAAGCTCAGTTTTTGCAATGAATGAGTGGAAACATGTATTGGAGAAGCCAAATGAATAAGAAACTCACAGATGATTTTTTTTGAAAAAGATATAGGGTAAGGGCTCCCTATTTCATCTGAGCTCCTATTTCCATCTCATCCCTTCACCTCATTACTTTGAACATGAATAATATTTTACAACCTACCTGAACCAAACTGTGAAATGTTTTAAAATGATTATAAAAGCTATTGTCATACTTTCATATTGAAAGAAATGGTTTTAAGTTCTTCGGTTATCGTTTTTTTTCATTTAAAATAAACTCTCTTTTCAATTTAGGATACATTTTCGCCTCAAGATTTTCAGTTCGTCATGATTCTGAATATCTACTAATCGATTCGTCTCAAAACATGATCACTACTTCGCAAAATTACACTACCATTGAATGCTGGATGGCTTCATAATTAGTAATGTTCACTTGCCACTTGTTTAATTAACGATTTAAAACTTAAAAAATTACCCGACAAATAATAAAAGTCTTTAAAAATACGAGATGAAAGTTTTTCACTTAGTTTACTTGATTGCGCTTTGTTTTCATCTCATTTGGTTTCGCAAAGTTGCCAAGTTATCTCATATTGTTACAAAAAATAAATTGTTTTTCTTCTTCAAATTATTACCAAAAAGTATGTTTTTGGTATCCGTGACATTAGTTTAATTATATTATTGATATTAATATTTAAATAAAACTGGTTTGGCTTCAAATATTACCAGAAAGAGCGTGTTAAATACTAATGAAATAACATTTGTGGCAAATCTAGTAGCACTGGTTTCATTCCGCTATACGTCAACATAACGCTGTGAAGTGTGTGTGTTTCATCGGCTGTGCACAGAGATGCCAGATATTTTCACAGAAAATATGTATTAAGTTGCATAGAAAGTGTACATCTGCTCTATCTGTTTTCACTAATAAAATGATGTTAATCATAATCAATTATCTGCATAAAAGATTTCCACTTTAACATGTGATTTGTCCGTTGATTAATAAACTTTTAAAGAATCACTGCAATCAAATACTAATAGATACTCAGAGAGAAAAGTCTAATTTTTTACTTCGCTTTTTCTATGAATCTGTACAAATCTGTATTAAATTAAGGAAATCTGTATAAAATCTGTACTTTGATTTCAATCAGTATGCGAACGCAAAGATCTATACGATACAGATAAATCTGTATAAATGGCATCTCTGGCTCTACACTTTGTTTTAAGAAGGGCTAATGACAAAATAAAAACAATAACTTTTTTGTTTTTATTTAAAGTTCACCAAATTAACTTTACAGTAGAATTTTAAATTTAAAGTGAAAGGTAACGGAAACGACCGAAAAATTTTTAAACGTTGAAATGATTTCAAACTGGTTCTAAAAATATCGTATGTTGTCAGTTGGCATTAGGCCGTTATCAAGAAGAATTCTGACGTTTTGAACCTGCGAGTGTAATAGTGGAATATTTTGTTTTGATCGCTGCCGCCATTGCTAATTTATAGGATGAATAAAGGATCAACGATAGGATGGATAAAAATCCATTGAGATGGAATTAGGAGCAGAGTAGTGATCACATCATAAGTGTTTTTAGCTGTTTTATGAATATTTGTTAAATTTTCAAGAAATGTGAATCAGTTCTCAATGTGGAGCGAGGCGAATGAAACAGTTATAGTGATTTTAGTGGCTAAATCGGGGTTTGAAGGCGACGTCCTTACAAATGAGATGAAATAGGGAGCCCTTACCCTACTCAGAGACAGGACTCGAACCTGCGTTTCTCTGCAATCCGTGCCTTGTGATAGACACGGCTCTTCCATACGACCGGGTTTGGTCAAACGTACAACATGTTGCTCTTTCCTACCAGAAGCAGATGGGTACGGGAAAATCAAACCGTAATTGGGTTTTCAACGATTTAATAATTTTAGTTGGTTTGACGTAAAGCAGACTATCAAACAGCCTTTTATAGGGGTCTGTCGCTGACGATAACCAGCCAGCACCTGGCACAATAGAGAAGGCAGCAAGTGATTATAAATATTTTCTCCTACCCAGTGCTTGAGCGGAAGAATAGGTATAGAGCGAGAAGACTAGTGTTTGTTGTCTGATGAACAGAAAGGATGTTTGGATATATGATACGAGATCTGCCAACTAGATGCATTTACCAGTAGATTTTATAAAAATGGGCACCTCGTTTCGCAATCACTTGTGAAGATATACTCATGAAATTGAAAATTTTCACTAGACGCACTGTAATACCAGAACCGGAAGTCGGATTTAGATAAACTTTCCGGGGACTTTTTAAATAATTTATTATTAGAATCTTGTTTTGTGAAAATCGATTAAGAAATTTCCGAGAAAATTGATTTCATTTTCTCATATATTTTTGCATTTTGCCTCGTAATTCCGAAACCGGAAGTCGACTAAAGAAAAAATTCAATAGCGATCTATGAGACCGTAAGACTTTTCATTTGAATCTGAGTTTGTGAAAATCGGTTCAGCCATCTCTAAGAAAATCGAGTGACATTATTTGTCACATACACACATACATACATACATACACATACATCTTAGTCTTGATCTTGGTCTTGGTCTTGGTCTTGGTCTTGGTCTTGGTCTTGGTCTTGGTCTTGGTCTTGGTCTTGGTCTTGGTCTTGGTCTTGGTCTTGGTCTTGGTCTTGGTCTTGGTCTTGGTCTTGGTCTTGGTCTTGGTCTTGGTCTTGGTCTTGGTCTTGGTCTTGGTCTTGGTCTTGGTCTTGGTCTTGGTCTTGGTCTTGGTCTTGGTCTTGGTCTTGGTCTTGGTCTTGGTCTTGGTCTTGGTCTTGGTCTTGGTCTTGCTTTTGTTCTATTTTATAATAGCTAATACAAATTAACTAATTGAATTTGCCTCTTTCGCATACCCTTTTTCCATATTTCAGTTTGCACTTGTTTCAAAGGTGCGTCAGATTTGCTATACTGCATGTTTATAGCATATTGTTTGCGGCATGCACGAAAGTAGTCCAATCTACTTCCGTCTGTAAAAAGATGATTTCATTCACTATCTGAAAATAGAGGTTTTTCTTCCCTTTGAACAGAAAGGTGTATGTTATCTCATCTGCAAGCACGCTAATGAAAACATTCGTAATTACAACCCATTTGGTATTCATTTGCCCGGTACATTCCATCAGCAGCAATTTAGCGCCCACTTTTGCGCTTAAACAAGCACATGCATGAGTTTCCGACGTAGAGATAGCAAGGGAAAATACTAGCAACAGTTAATTCACGATCGATGCTTGTCTGGAAGCCATCTCGGAAAACTTACGCAACTGAAATGTATTTCGTTAACCGTACGGAGCGAATACGTGTCGTAGGAATCCTACCTGTACCGGATGTATCCTGCTGGGTCTTCATACTCTACTTTTCCGCCTCGCAAGCGAAACAAAGGAAAGTTTTTCGTTAATTTTGCTTGCCATGGCACTATTTCTCATAATGCATAATGTACCGCGACTTCCCATCCGCTGTCTAAGCAGCAGGATCTAAAATTCTCCGTACGTCCCGAAGACCGTATTTTTAACCGAGCAAACGCAAGTGATTATAGTGATGAGCGATAATGCTGATAGTAATGACGACGATGAGTACCAAGTTGCATTAAGCAGACCGGCAATGATGATGATGAGGGTGGTGAAGCGGATGTTGATGAAGCTATTCTAGTCTAAGTCCAAACACGCTGTCAGAGTGATGAACAGTTTGTTTTCGTCGTTCGATGTCGGAATATTTTTGTTCATTTACTTGTGCATACTTCCTGACAACTGTGAAGCATTGCACTGTCTGCAATGAGGTAGAGGTTTTGTGTTCGCTAAAGTTAGCGTGGTGTGGGGAACGTGGAAAATTGTGTACTCGTTGAATCTTTTGAACATGCTTTTGTAGCACTGCAGTGATTATGATTACTTGTGAATCACTTTCGGGAAGCAATCTTGTTCGTATGCCAAAATTTTGAGTTTTGCAACTATTCGGTGTACAAATGGGTGAAAGATGCATTACCGTGTAGGCGATGAATGCGGTATTGTTTCCAAAATTTCTTCATCTAATTGATGGAAGCATGAAAGCACGTACGTTTGATTCCCGTAATTGTTTTGAACGGCTGGATTCCACAGCAACCAAAAACGGTCGGTTTGATTTTTACTCCATACTCGCCAAGCTCGAGCCGCGACACTCAACAGTCAGAACCGAATTAAAATAACCGGAATGCTTTCTACTCGGACGATGTACAATGTTTGAAATGCGCTCGTGGTATGCATTTATTCGTTCCCAAATCAGCACTCCCAAGAGCGTAGCTAAAGAGCATCCTACCGGCAGTGGAAGGCAACTAAGTGGTAAGCGGCATTAGTGGGCATAGCGCCACACAAATGTTACCCAACGGTTTCCCGTTATTTCCGGCTCGAGCTCAACCCTTCCTGGGACATGAAACACTTGGTAGACTGCTGCTGCCAGTGGAGAATTCGCGAAGAAAGACATTGGTGGTGGTGTTTTTGTGTGTGGTTTTTGCTATTTCGACTGGGTCGGCCGGTGCTGATGGTCCTTATTCCACAATCGCAACCGTTGTTCATTCTCGGAATTCCGACGGTGTTTGCTGGCTGTTGGTTGTTTTCTTTTCTCTGTTGTACAGTAATAATACATTTAAAATGGATAAGTGGCTGTCAAGGCTTAACCGCATTCCATCCGAACACTGTGCAGCATTTTTATGAAAACAGTTCTAAATTGGCCCATTAGGATGCATTTGGATTGCACTCATGTTTGTCGTTGAGCGGAACTATCGTCAGCGAGAATGTTTCAGAGTGCGATTTATTTATGAGTTTATTTGTTGTTTGGTATCCGGTAAACGGTATTTTGTCAATCAATTCGTGACTAAACCAATAAAATAGCATTGTAGATAATGTCGTAGAGAATTACGAGTTCTTATTATTTCTTACTGGAACAAAAAGCAGTAGCACGAATCACGCTTATTTAAACATTTGTTTGTGCTGTTCGTTTTTAGCATAACCTGTTGTCAAGTTATCTTGAATTTTTGTATTCATACGAATAGCCGTGCCTCACCTTTGTTCGAAATTAAATGGAGGCGCTTGGTCACTTACAGACCTGAACTATCAAAATACATGAAGTTTGAAAACTACTTCACGTACATTGAATATAATTATATTAATTATTATATATAATAATTAACATATTTGAAATAATGGGAAAGAGTTTTAATCAAATTTACCGAAACTAGTAGAATAATGCAGTATGATAGTAATCATAGTTTTGTCATTATATGCATTCTAAAAATCACGATTTTGGACGATTTTCAAAAATAACTGTTTATTTAAACTTTCTGTTACTAATCTGTTCTGTCAGCCCTGTGATGTGTTTTTCTTTGTTGCATCAAGCAAATGCAATGTTTCGTTTAATTGCTTTAGTATGGCTACTTCTATAAGAAAGTTTACTGTGAGCAAAGTTATTGCTATATTAGTGTTTCAAATTTCTTTCAAATCTCATAAAATAAATTATCGTAATTATAGATTATCAAATTTGTTAGTTATTGCTGAATACGTTGATATTTACAACATGCAGATATCAGGGTGGCAAGTGACCGGGAAAACCGGGATAAAGTCGGGAACTTGGTTTTACCGGGAAAACCCGGGGAAAAGTCGGGAATTTTAGTGCAAATCCGGGATAAAATTCACTAGTCCTAATCTTAGTAACGATTTTCATCATCATTTTCCTGAAACAACAAATGAAAAGTTGAAGGCAATTTTGTGTTTGAACTAGAAGTTCAGTACAAGTTTTGAAACATCTTATTGTCCCACACAGGTTCAATGGTGCACAATCCATTGAAAATGGGGCTAACACCTCATGTCTCAACGGTTTTTGTGAGGGTTTGACAGCAAATTTAAATCAACAAGAGCTCTCTTAGTTGTCATCAATAACAGCACAATGAATGCTCATACATAAGGATAATTTGGATGCTTCTGCTGGATAATTTTTATTAAGAATTCTTAGGAGCCGTGTTTTTAGTTGCCAGCTAATGATTCCCCTAATTTCACAAAAATTTGTCTCAGTAATGTCAAATTGTGAGAATCGTTGGCAAGGAAAGGAGTATTTGATTTCCTTCTTTGACAGCTGAAATTAGTTTTTCAGAGTTCGTAAGAACCTGTTCAGTAAATCTATGTTTAATTTTTTTCGAAGATTATCAGCTATGATAAGGATATTGATGTCGACGAAGGAGCAGTCGAAGAATGTCGATGATAGAATCAAATTTACATCATTATATCGATGATAGGAGAATCAAATTTATCCCAACTCTGGAAGATTATCGTATATCGTAAATGATGTTAGCAGTGGCGTCTCGTCCTCATGTGCACTTCGTGCACTGAACAACCGGTCGAATAGGCTCTGTGAGAACTTGTATGCACACATTCAGGAGAGGCTTCAGTGGCTTATGCTTATGGCAGTTGGAAACAAGATGCTGTCTCAGTTGCAACGTCGAAACGGTTCTGATATCATACCATATTAGCAGTGCACAACCAGTAAATTCTGTCACGAGACGCCACTGGTTGTTAGAAGGAATCATGTTTGCGGGAAGAGTTTTGTTCTTTAGTTCATTCATTTTTAATTTTTAACTTTATACATTTTCCAGACTATACCAGGCTAAAAAGTATTGGAATACACTAGAGATGGTCAGTCCGCGAACGGTCCAAAAGAACTAGTTCTTCTCGAAGATTGAGTGAACTAGAGTTCTTTATTGAAGAATGATAGCTCTCTATTCTTCTCAATGGAAATGAAAGTAATCGAGTTCTTTGAGTATGTATTTGCTGGTTTGAAGAATGATTGTTGAACACATGCAAAAAGCACTCACTATTATTGGATCTGTTTACTACAAAATATAATTTGCTCTCATATTATTTTCGAATAAACATACAAAGTTTCAGACTGATCACTTTCATCACCATTGGCCAGATATGTTTCTTGTTTTAATCCAATTGTTACATCGAAGTTACTGGCGAAATGAAAGACAAAATAAAGATGGAATACATTGGGCTGGATGGTACTGTTAGTTCAGAAGATGAACGTTTGGATTAGCTGTAGATGAGATTTTTAATTGTAGTTCCAAAAAGATACCCGAAAAATACTTATTTCTCAACTCTCGATGTTTTTCTGGACATGGGATTTCAACTTAAAACTTGAACGAGAAAAATATTTTAAAACCCCTGAACACAGGCTATTTGGGCCTGTTAAAAAACCGGGAATTTTTAGTCTCGCGCACCGGGAAATTGAAATCCCTGATTTACTTGCCACCTTGCAGATATTCAAGATGGTGGCTGCAGTGAAACATCGCCTCCGGGCTTGAAGTCTACAGCCTCTTGTGGTGAACTGAAATAAGCTGTTCAAAATTTGTGTAATCATCTATTGCTTATATTTAATCGGTAAAAATTTTGACCTAAAATTAACTGAACGATAAACATTCGATGAAAAAAGGCTGTCCTCGTGAAAAAATTGTAATTTTATGTTATCTGTGCTCATTTTATGTATATGTCATACAAATAATTTTAACCCTTAATTGCATGCTTTTTCAAAAACAGCCGGAAATTTTTTTTTGATAGTTCAAGTTGTCCAGAACACGGGCAAAATACTAAAAAAAATCCCCCGACAAAATTGGGTGAAACAACAGTCTGTCCCATATATGGGACATTGTGCATCAAGTAATCTGAAAATCACGAAAATCAAAAGTTTATTTTTTTAAATTATTAGTATAGTAAGTTACAAAGTAACAAAAAAAATTCAACTTATTTCATAAGTATAGAGCGCTCCTGGATTTTTTTTTTTGAAAATAGCAGAACTCAGCTGTTTACGAAATTTTCGTTTTGTGTCAGTAGATGCCGCTAACTTCTCTCGATATGACGTGAATTCTATGAATTTTTTTGTGAGTTGAGAATGCGTCCCAAATATGGAACATCATGCAATCGGTGAAAAATATACATTACAACGCTTTGTAGAATTTTTTGAAAGGGGTACCTATATCTGGGCCTCAATGCAATTAAGGGTTAAGTAAACTTGAAATGGAGTGGATCGGATCCTTCAATCACGACATGTACTTAAAATTCAGCTAAAAACATTGTCAACTATAGCCACCATTTTCAAGTGCCATTTTGAGTTTGGGCAATGTATTAAGCAATACTAAACTTGAGGGGTAGGGTCTGAAAGATGAAAAAAATTATCATTTTTGGGAGTTTTTTCCAGAATTATCGTTCAACAAAATAAATTCAAATGTTTTGCATTATTAAAAGCATTATTCGAACAACATTTTGTAATTTTTTCGTGGAAAAATATCGAGAAATAAGTCGGTGAATAGGTATTTTCGAGAACGCTTCTTAAAAATCATGATTTGCGGTGTCCACTGTATTTCAGGGAAGACTAATCAGAAGTGAACAAATCAAAGCAGCATAGTTAGAGTAGAAGTTTTTCTAGACCCCAACGTTTCTGTTTGATTTTTTTTAATTTTTTTAATTTGTGGTGGTTGTTCAAAGTGAAAACTACCATTTTCACGAAAAAATCCGCCATTCTATAGCTGTTGAACCTCCCCAAAGTAACAAACAACGAAAAGGGAAACGTTGGAGTCTGGTTTTTTATATGTAGAAAGTGTGTGCAAAATTTGAAAAAAAAAAAATGGTGCAGTAGTTTTTGAATGAGTCTGGTTTTTTATATGTAGAAAGTGTGTGCAAAATTTGAAAAAAAAAAATGGTGCAGTAGTTTTTGAATGACGATGGACACGGACTTTCAAAACCTGCTTTCTATAAAATCATTGGAAACAATTAATTACTCCAGGGAGCACATAGGGTCTAACATTTTCGAAAAATCATATTTTTTCTATTATAATTTATCATAAAGAAACATTTCAAGAATGTTTTGTCAAGTTTTGAAGTGAATGGAAGTAGAAATCTTGAGCTTGTGCGATGAGCTCTTGCTTCTTCGTAGAATGAGATAGCCATAGATAAAAGTTCATAACTTCCATAGTTTCGTTCTAATAGGCTTGAAAATTTCACAAAAAATTCTTCAAATATTATAGTAAAATATGAAGTATAATAAATAATAAATATTATATTAATAAATATTATAGAAAATATGAAGAAAATAATAAATGATTTTTCAAAAGTGTTAGACTCTACCCGCCCCTTAATTAAATTTGTATTTAATAGCATTTTTGGAGTGCCCATCGATTTGCAACATCTTTGGGAAACATTTTTGTATAATTTGCAGTTTCCGTGTTACATCGATTTGAATAAATGTTCATGCAAAAATACACCCACTCTTATTGATATTCTGCTCCCTATTACTTCCCGTAGAATCAACAGATTCAATATACTCAAGCGAACACGTTGTGCAGCAGATGGAAAAAAATGACACACCACAAAAAGCAAGCAGCCAGCGACTTGGAGGCTGGCTGCCGATAAAAGTTGAAACTGTAAGATGGCATATATTTATAGATTCCCGTTTGTGCGAACGTTCATGCGATGCGGAAGGGAACAATACTTTTTCTAGACGCTGCTAGGTTTCTAATTTTTAATTGACTACCGGTCACGTGCAGTGAAGAGTAAGGCATTTTTAATGCTAAAAACAAACGTTCAAAAAGCTCACGTTATGCAGAATTTGCTCTGTTTCGTGTTAAGAATAGTGTTAAACATTGCGCTATTGATGTTATCGGAATGAATGTGAGTAAATAAATACTACAAAAAATGTTCGAAGTGGTTTCATAATCCAAGTTGACGAATTCCAAACTAAAGATATATAAGAGTATTTACCGAGCTGCACTGATGAGCAGATGCCGAAATGCGATGTTTGAAGGCGTTTTGAGATTGAAGATGGCGACTTTCGGTCTATCGATATCGCATGAAAACCATTATAGGATGAATACTTCCTGAACAAATTCAATGAATAGATGCCGGAAAACGATGGTTGAAGACGTTTCGAGCAAATCAGTACGGGGATTTTCAATTTATCGGTATTTCTTGAAACATTTTCAAGGAATATAAATAGACCCGAAGTTTCTGTTTTGCAGTACAAGTACAGTTCTGCGGAATCTATTCATTAGCTCCAAAAATATTCATATCTCGAGTATCGATAAAGAGATAATTATCATCTTGGATTTTACAACGATTTCGAACATCGTTCTCGGGCAATTATTTGTCCAATCTATATTATCACAAAAATTTTTAGTACGTCTGTTGCCATAGTCATATGTTTCTGATGTATCTATGTATGTATTATGAAGCCACCATTAGTTCATGGCATAACCAGTGGAAGCAGGTGCTAAATTTGAAAAAAAATTGGGGTAGTAGTTTTTGAATGACGATGGACACGAACTTTCAAAACCTGCCTTCGACAAAAAACGCGTTTAAAGTTTTTTGTCTATAAAATCGAAGGAAACAATGTTTTACTCTACAGAACCTGTCGGGTTTAACATTTTCAAAAAAGCATATTTTTTCTTTTGAATTTTGTTATAATGAAAGCTTTCAAGAATGTTTTGTTAAGTTTTTAAGTCAATCGAAGCAGATTGGGCCTGTATGTTGAGCTCTTACTTCTTCGCAGTATGAGATAAGAAAAAATAAGGTCTCATAACTTGCTGAGTTTTGTTCCGATACAACATACAAAGAAAGAAATTATGTATTTTCAAAAGAGTTAGATCCTACCCATCCCTTAATTTATAAGCTATTTCGCACCCTCTCATTCTGCTACTAAAGCATAAGGCGATAACACCCAATCGACGCCGTTCTATTGACCAAATGTCATCATAGACACACGGGGAGGCATGAGATAGGAACTTGTGAGGACTTAGTTATCTCACCTTATGACGATCTCATAGTACATGTTTCTGATGTAGGTAAAAACCCATTTTTGCAAAGCCTACCTTTCATGAAGTCAATTATTTGTCATTACAATTTCAGAAAAGTTTACCTTCTTAGGGATTTAGTAAAAAAAAAGTGGTAGTATTTAAGTAGTAGTTTGCATCTACTACCAACTTTTTTCAAGTGATAATTTAATTTGTTGCAAGTGAGCATTTTTGAAAAAAACAGCCAGAATATAGTGCAATGTAGTTATTCATCACGACAACTCTTGGGTATATGTCACAGCCCTGGTCGAGAACATTGTTAATGGAACAGGGGCAAAAGAATTTGTCCAAACATTTACTGAGCCAATAAACCCTCCACTTAAATAGATAGGTTATGTTCCACAAACAGAGTTGGCTTTTGCTTGCAGTAAAATTGAAATTATACTGCACTGCTAGTATTGATCAGTTGAATCTCGTGCACTTTTTGTGAATTGAGTTTGTTTTGTGAGAAAAAAAAATGCACAGTCAACCGAAATTAAAATACAACACTGCTCAAAGTAAAATACAATGTGTTAGTAGTTTTTGTTTGCTTGGATTGCTCATCTTGAAATTGTTGTTGTTGTTGTTGATTACACTAGATCAGCTATTCCTAGCCAGTGAACTCGCGAACTCCTGGGGGTCCGCAAAGTAGCGTTCTGCGAACTGCGAATCATTTTCACGAACGATTCTTTTTTCCTTTCTCAATAGAAAGGTAATAGAAGTGCTGCAAAAACCAACTTTCGAACGGAGCCTCGGAGACCCATAGTGTCATATAACATTCGACTCATGTTTGAAAATCAAATGTCTGTCACTTCTGATTCCGGAGATATGATGGTATAAGTGACGTAACCGACAAACCGCGTTATTTTTTCGTGCTTCATTTTCTCAAAGATGGCTGAACCGATTTCAGCAAACTTAAGCTTGTTTGGAAGCTATTAAAGACTGTTCCAGAAAGTATGGAAGCAACCGAAAACCGCTGCCATTTCGCAATGGTTCCGAATCTGTCCATTTTTATGGCTGCGTCCTGTTGTTTACACTCTTTTCTAGCCACTTGTGCAGTTGCTTATTCGTTTTCATTAGTTTGTTTCGAAATGCGTGGACTTTCAACAGAACAACGTTTGAAAATTGTGTACAAATGGTGCACAGAACGCGGATTGTCACTGAGAAAGATATCAAAAATGGAAGGAGTAAGTGAATAGGCCGTGCGAAATGCAATCAGGAAGTTCGGTGAGTATAACACCTTTGAGGATAAACCGAAAACGGGTCGAAAAAAGGTCATGCTAACCCTCAGTTGGATAAACGTATACTGAAGGCGTTCGAGCAAAAGAAGGAGGTTTCAGTTCGGGATGTGGCCAAAAAAGTGGGCACTTCGAAGTCAAATGTTCTTCGTGCTAAAGAACGTTTGAATCTTCGAACCTATAAGAAGCAGAAACAACCAAAACGTAGTCCGAAACAAGAAGCATCGATCAGGCCGAGGGTTCGAAAGCTGTACAATACGATTCTTGCTGGAAATTTGAACTGCATAATCATGGACGACGAAACCTACGTGAAACTCGATTACAAATCTTTGCCGGGAACACAATATTATACGGTGCGAGAAGGGCAAGTGTAAAACCAGTCCGAGACATCGATTGAAGTCGAAAAATTTGATAAGAAAGCTATGGTCTGGCAAGCAATTTGTAGCTGCGGTAAGATTTCGAAACCCTTCATCACCACTGCTCCAATGAACAGCGAAATATACATCAAGAAATGTTTACAAAAACGACTTCTACCCATGATTCGAAGCCACAAGGATCCTGTTGTCTTCTGGCTAGATCTTACTTCTTGCTACTACTCGAAATTAACGGTAGAATGGTATACCACCAAAAATGTCACTTTCGTCCCAAAAGACATGAATCTACCAAATTGCTCACAACTTCGACCAATTAAGGAATTATGGGTATTAACGAAGGCACATCTTAGGAAACATGTCTCGGCAGCCGAAACCATTCAACAGTTCGAAAAAGATTGGAAAAAAGTGTCAAAACTTGTCGCCAAGAAGTCTGTACGGAATTTAACGAGGAACGTTCGCAAGAAGGTGCGCCAGCTAGTCTACAATGGCTAAGTAGCAAATGTTGAGAATAATATTCTGTTGTTTTAGTCTAATATTATCAGTATATCGAATAAAATTTAAATATCTAACACTTGTGAATTATTTACAGCGAAATCAAAGTGCGTCCATACTTTCTGGGACAGTCTTTATTGAATGATTGATCAAGTTCGAGGATCAAATGACTGTGACTTCTGGTTTCGGAGATATATTGGTATAAGTAAAGTAAACGACATGACGCTTTGGTTTTTTCATGCTCAGTTTTCCGAAGATGGCTGAACCGATTTCAACAAAGTTTGGCTTGTTTGGAAACTACTATTGGTTCATTAAACAAATTTGAAATTCAATAATTGTCACTTACGGTTCCGGTGATATAATGGTATAAGTGACATAAACGTCAAAACTCATTACTGGTAATTTTTTTTTGTATATGGATTAACCGATATCAATAATTTTAGGTTCGTTCGAGATGACTTTTATATTTATGTTATGTCGAATTGTTCAAATGAGTCCTTGTTCGTTGACTATTAAATATTAAAACTTATCATTTTCAACCATTGAACTAATTAGTTTAACTTCCGTTACTGTCCAACGAAATCATTCATTTTACTGTGTCCTATCTTCTTCGATCTACTCAAATCGCACAGTATCCTTCAATATATAGATTTCAGGCACGAAAAACCTGGATACAAACTCTATGGTAATGTGCATTGGTAGGTCAACCCGTGGTGTTAACGTTTACTATGGTAGCAGAACAATGCGTCCATTATTTGATTCTGATAATTAGAATTCCGCTGCTTTTTTCCCTTTGTAAAATTTCATATTGGAATAATTCATTGAGTTTGTGATCTGCATACGTTCTGAGCTATCCCGAGTGGAAGGGTATAATAAAGTACGATTGAATCAATAAATTGCAAACGAGTCTACGTGATGAAAGGAACTGGCACATGACGAATATTTAGCAGAAAATAGTTTTGATGATATTCGGACACCGTCAGCTGTTCAGGAAGCGCCATATTTGCTGATAATCTTTCGGCTCTACCGAACCTGCACGAAAATTAAGCCTCGAGCGGTACGTTGCATCCTCATCAGCAGGATAAATTATGCACTTTACTTAAAGGCTTAGCATATAATCAAGATAGCGCGTTTTATGATCCCTTGAATATTCATGACACGCTTACACCACGTCGTTTCGAACAGCAACACCGGCTGCGACTGACGAAACTGACGGAGTGTGGGAGCCAGTGCCAGGACAGTTCGTTTTGCTGGCGAAAGAAGAATGTTGATGGCGGCACGTTTGAAATAGACAAGAAACCATATTCAAATATAGGAACCCATTTCATCTGCTCCGAATTAGGAAAAATGCAAACTATTTCGCCTCCGCCACGAAACTAATGCAAAACGCGACAACCCGAGGAATGCGTTGACAGTCACAGGCATTTCAATTTTCATCAGCACCGAACCCAGTCGGCATTGTCACGATCCAAAATCAGAAATATTTGCTGCCGTAAAAATATCGATGTCATGGGTGATTCTACATGCGAAGCATGAAATTTGTTTATTCCTGTTCTGTGACTACCCTGCTGATTCGGACGATGACGGGGTAGTCTGGCATTCTGGGAACCAGTAAAAACAGTCATCAACATGTAGAAATGGGAAAACGATGGAACTGTAGTTCCGGCCAGCAGTGATGGCCGTCGTAACATTTTGTGAAATGCCATCAAATTGCAATTTTGCCTTCCGTTTGTCGTTGTTGGGTTGTTCATTTGTGAGTGAATTTGCAAACAAATGAACGGTTGTCTGAAGACAATGGTGACATTTACTTGGCGAGGAATGTTGCGCTGAGCGTCTGTCGTCAGGAACCGGTACAGACGAGGATGCAATATTGGGTGAAAAGTTGTGTCGGTTGGACGAAAGATAGTCATCGTTTGGATGTTTATGAAAGGTACTAGATTGAAGAGTGTGAATCGAAACTGCATTTGTGTCAGTCATATAAAAA
This sequence comes from Malaya genurostris, assembly GCF_030247185.1. Classification (NCBI taxonomy): domain Eukaryota; kingdom Metazoa; phylum Arthropoda; class Insecta; order Diptera; family Culicidae; genus Malaya; species Malaya genurostris. The sequence continues at coordinate 311,082,895 of NC_080571.1, forward strand.
TTTAAGTGGACTCCGGCATGTTTCTTGCAATGTCATGATAGAATTACTTGTTGCTGAGTGCTTGTTACTAGAATGTTTGTTTCGGTAATTGTTTGTACAATTTTTATTGCTACTGTTGACAAATGGAATCTTCACAATGTTCTTCAAAGTAAAATGCACTGTATATATTTATGTTTCTACTTTACGTTTCGTCTGAGACTTATCAGTGCATAGCAGATAATGATTAACTGCCACGCCACTTGGAAGTTCAACAAAAACTGCTGCAGGCGAATAGCTATAATAAAAAATATTGAGCTATTTGCAAAGATTATAACATTTCAGTCTATTTCCAAGTAGCAAACATTGTCTAGTTCTGAATTTATGAATTCTTCTCGTAAGGATCATGTAATTGGTAAAGAGCACTTTTCTTGTATAATGTGCAACAAGTTTCTTGTTTCATATGTTTCACAACATTAATATTTGCTTAGTGGAAACCGGAATTGAAACTGCTCAAATGATCTTGTAGTACAGTCAGTTGAAAATGCGGATGTGGAACTTAATCCATTCAGGTTTTTGATTTGGTTTCACAAGCAGTAATAAGAATGAATTTTACATCCCTTACAAAAACGTACTGAATCAATTGTCTAACATATTTAACAAAAATAACCGATCTGAAGCAATTGCGAAACATGCCAATTATAACAAGTTCTAATTGCTACTTGGGTTATTTATTCATCTTGAACTGTAGTATAAAAACTCAAACAGTTATCTACAACATATAAAAAAACCTGTTTTAATCCACCTAGTGGTGTAATGATGCCTTTCTCATATCAATCATACTATCATATATAATACTGTTATATTCTTCAAAATAATTTTCTTCGATTCCTAAAAACAATAACCGAAATCGGTCTGTTTGACCCTCTGCTGATAAAAAACTATTAATTGGAGAAGATTTGAGGTCGATTTAGAATTTTTTTTTACGGTTTTTCGTCCTTTTCAGTGATGGTATACAATTTTTAATACACTTTACCCTATATTTCCGGATCCGGAAGTCAGATCCTGATGAAATTTAGGAATTACCTATGGGACCACATGACCTTTCATTTGAACCTAAGTTTATGAAAATCGGTAGCGCCATCTATGAGAAAAGCTAGAAAACATATTTTCATTTTTTTGCACATTTTACCCCATAACTCCGGAACCGGAAGTCGGATCCAAATAATATTCAGGAATTTTGTATGGGACTTCAAGACCTTTCATTTGAACCTAAGTTTGTGAAAATCGATTCATCCATCTCTGAGAAAAGTTAGTGCACTTATTTTCACAATTTTTTGCACATTTTACCCCATCATTCCCGAACCGGAAGTCGGATTCAAATAATATTCAGGAATTTTGTATGGGACCACAAGACCTTTCATTTGAATCTAAGTTTGTGAAAATCGGTTCAGCCATCTCCGAGAAAAGTTAGTGCAAAAAAACGTTACATACACACATACGCACATACACACACACATACACACACACACATACACACACACACATACACACACAGACATTTTGCGTACTCGACGAACTGAGTCGAATGGTATATGACACTCGGCCCTCCGGGCCTCGGTTCAAAAGTCGGTTTTCACAGTGATTGCATAACCTTTCTATATGAGAAAGGCAAAAACAAAACTGCATTCTGTATACCAATAATTATTGTTTCAGTCTAAAATAATGCCAAAGACACCAAATTTATCGGACAAACTGTTATGAGATATAGCTTTTGGAAAATTTTCAAGGAATTAAGTCCTTCTTAAAAGTAAGGCTTGAGTTAAAATGGTAAATTGATGATGCGAATTGTCCATTGTGGTATTAAAAATTTGAGCCGAATCGAAAAGTACAAATACAAATCGACCTTCGATTTCATATGCAATTGCTCTTCAGTCAAATTATCCTATTTTATCCAAAGTTTTGGTTGCTTGGCTTCTAGTGTTATATATCATTCGACTCAGCTTGAAAGGATCGGAAAATGTCTTTGTGTGCGTGTATTGCCTTTTTCAACGATTTTTTTGTCTACTAGACCTATTTTCACAATCTTAAGCTCGATTGATTGATACTATTGGGTCATCGATCAAGTACGACGATTTCTCATATATTGTTTAAGGGTTCTATTCGAGATGATCCGAAAATTTTTTTTTGTGCTTAACGTTTTTGATACATAAAATAACTTTCATTAGAAAGAAGATAGAGTAATGTAAGATCATGGAATCGCTGATTAAACCTAAACATTTAAACTCGGTAAACTTTGATCGTTTTTTTTTCTCAAAACCATGTTTTTCAACTGGGTGTCACTCGTATTACAGAACTATTGCGCTCATCAACATGAACTAAATGGCATTTTATTCGTTAGGTGTCTAAGGCACAAATCTCCAAATATCAAGGGGAACGTGCCATTTGAGCCAATTTGTTCTGATTCCTGATAATCGGAACTACAATCAAAAATTTTCATTGTTATTTTAAAAAATTATTACCAATTAAAAGTTATTAACAATTAAAAGTGGAAGAAAAGGGTCAACAGTCAAGAAAAGGGAAGTCGATATGTTTTTTCTCCGTGGATTTTTTTCATTTTAGCTCTGAGCCTAGTCAATTCGATACAGCATATGAAACTGTTTTGCTTTTTGCATTCCGAGAAATGATGACACCCACCAACAAACAACGAGTTTGAGCAGCTGTAATAGAATAATGAAAATGAAAAAATAGAAAGATTTTTTTCGTGCGAAATTGAATTTATGCACTTTAATCTGTAAAAAGCATAATTTTGAAATTGGGAGAAACCTGGGTTTTTTGGGGAAACCTGGGCTTAACAAACTTAGGCTCGTTTGAAAGCTACTATCGGGCCATTGATCAAGTTCGAAGATCAAATGGCTGTGATTTTCAGTTCCGGAGATATGATTCTATAAGTGACGTAACTGACAAAACGCGTTGTATTTTTACGCGCTCAATTTTCTCAGAGATGGATGAACCGATTTTAACAAACCTATGCTCGTTTGAAAGGTACTTTCGGGCTTTTGATCAAGTTCGAAGATCAAATGGCTGTGGCTTTTGGTTCCGGAGATATAATGGTATAAGTGACGTAACCGACAAAACACGTTGTTTTTTACCGCTCTAATGTATATAAGGGTGCCAATATTTTGGAATCACCTCTAATTTTGTAAAGTGCTAGTGCTCAAAAGTTTAAGCACCTCGAAAAATGTCCCAATGCAAAATTTGAGCTAAATCGGACATACGTAAAGGGTGCTGCCCGACGGTTAAGGTTTGAAAATTTTCGATCTTGAAAAAGCATGAAATTTCCAAAAGTGAAAATTATTTTTGATGCCGAAACTCTTAAAACTGCATGAAACGTCTAGATGTAGTGTCATCTCAAAAAAAAATTTTTTGAAAAAATCAACTTTCTGGGACTTTGAAAAATTTTGATATTTGTTCTAAGTCCCAAAAAGTCGATTTTTTCAAAGAAAATTTTTCTCGAGATGACACTAAATCTCTACATTTCATGCAATTTTAAGACTTTTGGCATGAAAATTTTTTTTTCGATTTCAAAAATTTCATTTTTCAAGATATATGAAAATTCCACTAAGTTGACTAAGAAGGGTTTTGCCTTTCTCTATAGAAAGGTATTAGAATTGCTGGAAAAAACGACTTTCGAACGGAGCCTCGGAGACCCATAGTGTTATATACCATTCGACTCAGTTCGACGAGATCGGAAAATGTCTGTGTGTGTGTGCACTTTTCGAAGATATTTGAACGCGCTCAATTTTCTCAGAGATGGCTGAACCGATTTTAACAAACTTAGGCTCGTTTGAAAGCTACTATCGGGCCATTGATCAAGTTCGAAGATCAAATGGCTGTGACTTTTGGTTCCGGAGATATGATTGTATAAGTGAAGTAACCGACAAAAAGCGTTGTATTTGAACGCGCTCAATTTTCTCAGAGTTGGCTGATCCGATTTTAACAAACTTGGGCTCGTTTGAAAGCTACTATCGGGCCATTGATCAAGTTCGAAGATCAAATGGTTGTGACTTTTGGTTCCGGAGATATGATTGTATAAGTGACGTAACCGACAAAAAGCGTTGTATTTGAACGCGCTCAATTTTCTCAGAGATGGCTGTACCGATTTTAACAAACTTGGGCTCGTTTGAAAGCTACTATCGGGCCATTGATCAAGTTCGAAGATCAAATGGCTGTGGCTTTTGGTTCCGGAGATATGATTGTATAAGTGACGTAACCGACAAAAAGCGTTGTATTTGAACGCGCTCAATTTTCTCAGAGATGGCTGAACCGATTTTAACAAACTTAGGCTCGTTTGAAAGCTACTGTCGAGCCATTGATAAAGTTTGAATATCAAATGGTTGTGACTTTTGGTTCCGGAGATATGATTGTATAAGTGAAGTAACCGACAAAAAGCGTTGTATTTGAACGCGCTCAATTTTCTCAGAGTTGGCTGATCCGATTTTAACAAACTTGGGCTCGTTTGAAAGCTACTATCGGGCCATTGATAAAGTTTGAATATCAAATGGTTGTGACTTTTGGTTCCGGAGATATGATTGTATAAGTGAAGTAACCGACAAAAAGCGTTGTATTTGAACGCGCTCAATTTTCTCAGAGTTGGCTGATCCGATTTTAACAAACTTGGGCTCGTTTGAAAGCTACTATCGGGCCATTGATCAAGTTCGAAGATCAAATGGCTGTGACTTTTGGTTCCGGAGATATGATTGTATAAGTGACGTAACCGACAAAACACATTGATTTTTAACCCTCTTATATATATAAGAGTGCCAAAATTTTGGGATCACCTCTATTTTCGTTAAGCTCTAGTGCTCAAAAGTTTAAGCACCTCGAAAAAAACCTTCATGCAAAATTTTAGCTAAATCGGACATGCGTAAGGGGTGCTGCCCGGTGGTAAAGGTTTCGATCTAGAAAAAGCAATTTTCGATCTAGAAAAAGCACCATAGGGGGGAGTACATGAAATTTCCAAATTGGAAAAATTTTTTTGATGCCGAAACTCTTAAAACTGCATGAAACATCAAAATTTAGTGTCATCTCAAAAAAAAAATTTTTTTGAAAAAATCAACTTTCTGGGACTTAGAAGAAAAAATTTTATATTTTTGCTAAGTCCCAAAAAGTCGACTTTTTCAAAAAAAAAAATTTTTTTTGAGATGACACTAAATCTCGAAGTTTCATGCAATTCTAAGCCTTTTGGCATCAAAAGGTGATTTTTCAAGATATATGAAAATTCCACTGAGTGGACTTAGATTAGAATCACTGTTCTCATACAAATAGGCAACGCAAATGTCAAGCCCTAGTTTGGAAAAATGATACTGACTGTGTGACATAAACACTGAAGCATGCTTTTGTGAACTACTCGAATCAATCTGAATCAATTGGTGTCAAAATTAGTATCCAAAATTATTTAATAAAAGTATGAAACATATTTTCATGAGACTGTTATGAAAGAAGAGAAAGGCATTATCACACCACTAGGTGGATTAAGAAGGGTTTTTTAGATTAGCATCACTGTTCTTATACAAATAGGCAACGCAAATGTCAAGCACTAGTTTGGAAAAATGTTGACCATTTGATAGCTATAGGAAAAGTCCAAAAGTGTGGAAACTGAGTACCACATGAATTGAATGAAAGACATATGGAATATAGAAAAGGAAAATTTAAAAAAGACAAGAAATAAAATCAGTTTTGAATCGAATTATTAAATTAATTGAATGGATGGAATTATTATATTAGGAATCCTAAAAATCATGGGTTAATCCGAGCCAACTGCAAAACCTGGCATTGCTCGGTGTTTGATGCGACAGGAAACACGGAAAAGTAAATTTGTTACACTACAATGCACTTGCACACAAAGCAAATCTGGTTCAGGGTACAATCAATGCACTTAGCTGGGAGCTGATACCCCGCTCGTCGTATTCACCAGACCTGGCCCTTTCCGACTACTATTTGTTTTCAACGGTGGGCCACGCATTGGCTAAGCAGCATTTCAATTCCTATGAAGAAGTCTCAAAAATTGGATGTCTGATTGGTTTGCTTCAAAAAACGAACATTTCTTTTGGCGTGGTATCCATAAATTGCTAGTAATAATTATTGTGCATTTAATTTTTTTTATTCAAAATGAATGTCCTATTTCAACAAAATGGAAATGCTCACTTCATACTGGTATACTTGATATAGATATGGCCTTATAGAGGGTTATGGTGAAAGAATTTGTCAAATAATATTAGTAATAAAAAATATCAACAAAAGCAGGGCAAAGATTGTCAGACTTTTAAACGTTTATTGATATGTTTTTTTTTATTATTCCCTAGATGAGGCGAAAGCAGGGAGACTCTCGGCTGCAAAATGTGTACGTTCATAATATTCAAACCGGAGATATCATGCCCACTATTTTTGGCAGATATTTTTAAAATTATTAAGGAGAATTGTGGGGGACACAACCAACAAAACGGTTGTTCGTGTCATTTTTCTCGCTAATGGTATAATCTATTTTGGCAACTTTAGCTGTGCTCGAAAGCTACCATTAGGTCTCTAATCAAGCCTAACTCTTTACGCTCAATTTTCTCGGGTGTGACTTAATCAATTTCTACAATACTATACTTGAAAGCTACTATTGAATCATCTTGCAAGTTCGAATATTAAATATAGTACACTTTCGGTTCCGAAGATATAATGGTATGAGTGACGTATCAAATCGCACGTTTTTTTTCTAAATATGCACTCAGTTTTCTCAAGATAACTTATTCAATTTCAACAAACTTAGGCTTTACCGATTTTTAGTTGATTTGACTTCAAGTCGCTATTATTAGGTTCAGTTTTACAATGACTGAGCAAAAAATAACAGATTGAATAGTCAAATAAAAAAGAAAGTCATAGAAAGGATGACTGTCCAGAAAAAAAGATACATCCAAAGAGAGAAACGACAGACAATCGAACAGTCTGCAAGGTGCGTTCGTTAGGAGGCTAGACTTAGAACATGTTCAATATTCTCTTTACCAACTCGTTGCTGTTGTAGAACTAAGTCAAGCACAGCTCAAGTTGGCGGAAATAGTGAATGCGTATGCACGGAGTGCATAAATCGCAGATTTGAGTTATGCCTTTGGGTATATTTTTCATATAAAAAACATTTTCATTCATTTGAATTTTTTCTCTATTTTTTCCGCTCAGAGAAAATTCAGCAGCTAGAAGTTCTATATGGAAGATCTATAATAGAGCAGAAACTGGAACAAATGTATCCCCAGCAAGCCGTTCTAGTTTTATTTATTCGACCAGTTCTTCTGTCAAATTTAAAACTGGTCTACGATGCCATTCTATTTTTTTTGTATATTTGAAACACGAGTAAAACACTGCTGGGACTGCCAGTTTTTCATGTTTTTTTAAAATTCAGATTTAAATTTTGTAACTGACATAAATTATGCATCTAGAACTAAACCACTCCTGAACATGCCCTCAGTCATTGCAAAACTAAAATTAGGCATTGTAAAAAAATAAATCACACTCGTTATATGCTGATTATCCCTCAATGGTTTTCGAAAAACATTGAGCAACGGTATATTTGAAGGAATAGTGGCTCATTGATCTAATTCGGAGCCGACGAGTTTCAGTATTTTTCTATCCGCTGAATTTTCTCGAACACATTCGGTTCCGGGGAATAAAAGCGTATATAATAAGCCGTACAAGCTTATTTTGAGATCAAATGACATTCATTGTGTAAAATAAAATTTTTGGTGATATTACAAACTCTTAGATCGAAGTTGGCGGTGAAAGAAGAGCAAGTGCGAAAAGCAATTGTGTGCCGTCGCGGTGAAAATCCGGAACTGTCAATAAGAAAATTTGCAAAAAGTACGGTTTTCCTGCAAGCACTGTCCATAATGTTCATAAATCATTCGATACACGTTTGAAAACAGCCAGGAAGGCCGGAAGCGGAACTAAAACGGATCTCAGGAAGCACCAGAAGGACGCGATGGAGAAGCAAATATTGCAGAAGAGATCAAATCTTTCGGTACGTACTGTGGCAATAAATATAAAACCCCTTCTTAATCCACCTAGTGGTGTGATAATGCCTTTCTCTTCTTTCATAACAGTCTCATGAAAATATATTTCATACTTTTATTAAATAATTTTGGATACTAATTTCGAAACTAATTGATTCAGATTAATTCGAGTAGTTCACAAAAGCATGCTTCAGTGTTTATGTCACACAGTCAGCATCATTTTTCCAAACTAGTGCTTGAATTAGCGTTGCCTATTTGTATGAGAACAGTGATGCTAATATAAAAAAACCCTTCTCAGTCCACTTAGTGGAATTTTCATATATCTTTAAAAATCATCATAGGGGGGATACATGAAATTTTCGAAATCGAAAAAAAAGTTTTGATGCCAAAAGGCTTAGAATTGCATGAAACGTCGAGATTGACTGTCATCTCAAAAAAAATTTTTTTTTGAAAAAATCGACTTTTTGGGACTTGCAAAATATATCAAAATATTTCCCAGAAAGTAGATTTCTTCAAAAAAAAAATTTTTTTTTTGAGATGACACTAAATTTCGATGTTTCATGCAGTTTTAAGAGTTTCGGCATAAAAAAAAATTTTCGGCATAAAAAAAACCGGGAAGCACCCCTTACGCATGTCCGATTTAGCTAAAATTTTGCATGAGGACATTTTTCGAGATGCTTAAACTTTTGAGGACTAGCGCTCTACGAAATCAGAGGTTATCCCAAAATATTGGCACCTATATATATTTATATATATATATATATATATATATATATATATATATATATATATATATATATATATATATATATATATATATATATATATATATATATATATATATATATATATATAGGGTAACGGCTCCCTATTTCATCTGAGCTCCTATTTCCATCTCATCCCTTCACCTCATTACTTTGAACATAAATAATATTTTAAAACCTACCTGAACCAAACCGCGAAATGTTTCAAAATGATTTTAAAAGCTATTATCACACTTTCCTATTGAAAGAAATGGTTTTAAGTTCTTCGCTTATCGTTTTTTTCATTTCAAATAAACTCACTTTTCAATTTAGGACACATTTTCGTCTCAAGATTTACAGTTCGTCATGTTTATGATTATCTACTAATCGATTCGTCTCAAAACATGATCACTTTTTCGCACAATTACACCACCATTGAATTCTGGATGGCTTCATAATTAGTAATGTTCACTTGCCACTTGTTTAATTAACGATTTAAAACTTCGAAAACTACCCGACAAACAATAAAAGTCTTTAAAAATGTGAGATGAAAGTTTTTCACTTAGTTCACTTGATTGCGCTTTGTTTTCATCTCATTTGGTTTCGCAAAGTTGCCAAGTTATCTCATAATGTTACAAAACAAAAATTGTTTTTCTTCTTCAAAATCTCATCAAACAGTATGTTTTTTGGTACCCGTGACAATAGTTTAATTATATTATTGATATTAATATTTCAATAAAACTGTTTTGGCTTCGAATATTACCAGGAAGAGCATGTTAAATACTAATGAAATAACCATTGTGGCAAATCTAGTAGCACTGGTTTCTTTCCGCTATACGTCAACCTAACGCTGTGAAGTGTGTGTGTTTCATCGGCTGTGCACAGAGATGCCAGATATTTTCATAGAAAATATGTATTACGTTGCATAGAAACTCTATATCTGGTCTATCTGTTTTCACTAATAAAATGATGTTAAATCTGTTTTCACTAATAAAATCTGTTAACATCATTTTATTAGTGAAAACAGATAGACCAGATGTAGACTTTCTATGCAACGTAATACATATTCTATGAAAATATCTGGCTTCAAATAGTTCAAATTGGTTCCAAATTTTAATATAAATGTTTGTCAGTGTTCATAATCAATTATCTACATAAAAGATTTTCACTTTAACATGTGATTTGTCTGTTGATTAATAAACTTTCAAAGAATCACCGCAATCAAATACTAATAGATACTCAGAAAGAAAAGTCTAACATTTTACTTCTTTCTAAGAACCTGTACAAATCTGAATTAAACTTAGGAAATCTTCACAGAATCGGTACTTTGATTTAAACCAGTATGCGAACGCAAAAATCTGTATAATACATATAAACCTGTATAAATGTCATCTCTGGCTCTACACTTTGTTTTAAGAAGGGCTAATGAATAAATAGTAACAATCACAGTTTTGTTTTTATTTAAAGTTCACCAATTTAACTTTTCAGTAAAATTTTAAATTTAAAGCGAAAGGTAACGGAAACGACTGAAAAATTTTTAAACGTTGAAATGATTTCAAACTGGTTCTAAAAATATCGTATATTTTCTCATAGTTGGCATTAGGTCGTTTTTAAGAAGAATTCTGACATTTTGAACCTGAGAGTGTAATAGTGGAATATTTCGTTTTGATTGCTGTCGCCATTACTAATTTATAGGATGAATAAAGGATCAACGATAGGATGGATAAAAATCCATTGAGATGAAATTAGGAGCAGAGTAGTGAACATTTCATAAGTGTTTTTTGCTGTTTTATGAACATTTTTTTAATTTCCAAGGAATGTGAATCAAATCTCAATGTGGAGCAAGGTGAATGAAGCAGTAATACGAAATAGTTATAGTGATTTTAGTGGCTAAGTCGAGGTTTGAAGGCGACTTCCTTACAAATGAGATGAAATAGGGAGCCCTTACCCTATATGTGTGTATATATCTGTATATATATAAAAATGCAGAGATCATTCTTTGTAATCGCATCACGTAAGAGCGGATGGACGGATTGAGATGCTTTTTTTTTGTTTGATCAGTTTTTACCCCCACCGGGTTCGTACATCAAAAAAATTAGGAAAACTTACCGGAAAAGTGGGAAAAACCAATAAAGTTATTTTGTATGGACAATGGAATTTTCCACTGAAAAAGTCGCCAATGATTGCTAGATCTACAATTGGTGTTTGGCGCGCAACGAGTTGCATAAGTGTTTGGTCGTCGAAAGAAAGGAATACTAGATCGTTGAAAGAATCTTTTGGCGCGCAACGAGTTGTGTGCGTGTGAAAACTTGATTCATGTGGTTCTTCATTTCGAGCCACGTGCTTAATTTGGTATCTAAATTATTGCTTGCCAAATGACTTAATGACGGAATGCATATGACTGTTCTAGAAGACCGCTGTTGGCAGGAGAAAATGATCTGATGTCATTTACCAGTTCATTGGTCATCGCGGGCGCGAGTTTAATAAATCAGAAAATTTTTTAATGAATCAATAAAAAGATTGTGCTGTAGAAGCGCTAAGGTCACACTAAGAAATTTTCCTTGCGTTTTTCTTTCTAATAATTTAGATTAGACTAAACGCACAATTCGTGTTCAAATTGGTATAATATCAAATTAAAATTTTAGCGTAGTCTCTCTAAGCAACCGAAAATTCCGAAGTACCTGAAAAGTATCCACTTTATTAGAGCTCTAAAGTACGCGTAGCACTTTATGGCAACTTGAACATACAGAACAAGTTCTGAGAAAACTTCCTCGCTGCATAAAATCTATACAAAGAACTGCTTTAAAGTTTTTTCTGTTGCGTCGGGTGAACATTCAAGTATTCCTTAAAAACGGACTATTCAGAATGCTTTGTATGCTTCTTAAAGGGGGGTAGGATTTGAATGATGCAAAAAATAATTATATTTGAGATTTTTTTTTCAGAATTATCGGGCATCAAAATAAATTCAAATATTTTGCTTGATAAAAAATATCATTCGAACAACATTTTGTAATTTTTTCGTGTAAAATTATTGAGAAATAAGCGAAAAGTACGATTTTCTAACGAAAAAAATCCACCATTTTGCAGCTGTAAAACCTCCCAAAAATAACAAAAAACGAAAAGGAAAACGTTGGGGTCTGGTTTTTCATATGTAGAAAATGTGTGCAAAATTTGGAAAAAAAAATGTTGCAGTAGTTTTTGAATGACCATGGACACGAATTTTCAAAACCTGCTTTCGAGAAAAACGCATTTAAAGTTTTATGTCTATAAAATCGAAGGAAACAATTTATTACTCTAGGGATCCCGTAGGGTCAAACATTTTCCAAAAATCATAATTTTTCTTTTATAATTTGTTATAATGAAACATATCAAGAATAGTTTTTATTTGTGGCTTTCTCAGTCTAATGCATGAGGCAGACGATGTATTCGTTAAATTGCCCGACGTTTCGGCACGATCATATGTTCGATCTCAAAAAGGTAAAAATTATTGACAGAACGTTCCGATCCACCGCTCTACCAATATTAGAAGTGTGCCATATCACCAACACAGCGAACACCGTCAATCATCGTACAGATGTGGATGGTCTCAACACCACATACGCTGGTATACTACACACCATCAAAACCAGCAGAAATCGACGAAATAGAACCAAAACAAAAACGAACAATAGTACTTCAGTACTCTCACCGTATATTGCGCCCACAGCAGCTAGAAATCAACCATCTTTAAACAACCCGTTAGCGACAATTGCGTACAGTTCGAGTGTGAGACCGTAGTGCTAAGAAATCAAAGTGATCATTTTACAATCCATCCACTAATTACCGTTCAGCACAATATATGTTGACCAAACATCCTATCGTTGGCAATAAACGACACCGACAACGACGAAAAGACTAAATTTCCCTTGAAAAAGGCCATCAAAAACGGCCGAAACGTCGGGCATTTTAACGAATACATTGTCTGCCTCATGCATTAGACTGAGAAAGCCACAAATAAAAACTATTAACTCCACTTCCAGTCGATATATACAACATATCAAGAATGTTTTGTAAAGTTTTTAGGTCAATCGAAGCAGAAATAATGGACCTGTGCGCCGAACTCTCACTTCTTCGCAATATGAAATAAGCATAAATTTTTGGTGATATTTCGTTTTGAGCTAAAGCGAATGTGTGTCGAATTCCGTTGATTGTAGGTCCGGTAATCAGAAAAATAAGGAAGAGAAACATTAACCGTTTAGTCGTTTGACAATTCTGCTGTCCGAAAACATAAATTCGAACAAATAATTTGTGGGCGAGACGAAGTTCGACGGGTCAGCTAGTCTATATATATAAAAATGCAGAGATCATTCTTTGTAATCGCATCACGTAAGAACGGATGGACGGATTGACATGATTCTTTTTTTGTTTGATCAGGTTTTACCCCCACCGGGTTCGTACATAAAAAAAATTAGGAAAACTTGCCGGAAAAGGGGGAAAAACCCATAAAGTTGTTTTGTATGGACAATGGAATTTTCCACTGAAAAAATCGCCAATGCTTGCTAGATCTACGATTGATGTTTGGCGCGCAAGAAGATGCTTAGTATTACGCCGTTGAAGTAAAGAATACTAGATCGTTGAAAAATTGTTTGGCGCGCAACGAGTTGTTTTGGGTGAAGATTTTACAAGCATGTGATTCGTTATTTTGAAACACGTACTGAATAGGGTATCACGATCATTGCTTGCCCAATGACTTAAGGGGTGGGTAGGGTCTAACACTTTTGAAAAATCATTCATTATTTTCTTTATATTATCTCTTAGTAAAACATTTCAAGAATATTCATTGAAATTTTCAAGCCTATTGGAACGAAACTCTGGAAGTTATGGATCTTTATTTATTTATTCTACTTCGATTGACTTCGAAACTTGGCAGAACATTCTTGAAATGTTTCATTATAATGAGTTATAAAAGAAAAAATATGATTTTTCGAAAGTGTTAGGTCCTACGGGCTCCCTGGAGTAATAAAATGTTTTCATTGATTGTATAGACAAAAAACTCAAAACGCGTTTTTCTCGATAGCAGGTTGATTTGTTGACTTCTGATTAGTCTGCGCTGAGATACAGTGGACACCGCAAATCATGATTTTTAAGAAGCATTCTCAAAAATACCTCTTCACCGAATTATTTCTCAATATTTTTCCACGAAAAAATTACAGAATGTTGTTCGAATGATGCTTTGTATTATGCAAAATGTTTGAGTTTATTTTGTTGAACGATAGTTCTGAAAAAAATCGCAAAAATGGTGATTTTTTTGAGCATTTATTTAGGATTCTGCTGCGGAAATAATGAGATCAAATAAAAAGATTTTTCTTGCATTTAGCATGTTGAAGTTCTTTCAGCCGCTTCGAGTAAATTTTTAAGGGTAGATTGCTTAAAAACAGAATGCTTCATGACATTTGTAAGCTGCTTAAGCCAAATCATTCCATTTTTAGAACTTTGTGTTACTTGACCAATTACCAAATGCAAATCGTGAATACCATATCTGGAGGAGAAATCGTGGCATTCAAGAACCATTACTACTACTGTTTTATGCATTGGCTTGAACGATGAGAAGAATACTTATACTCACTCCTCATGTTCACTCCGCTAGAACAGAAAAAGTGCACATTTTTTCATATAATTCTTTCTGATATTGACTCAACGCCATTCGTTAATTTTAGATCGAGTACTAAGCAAAATGATAAGGTGACTCAACTAATGAGACGACTCTTGATACAATTATTTAACGAACGCAGTGTTCATGTCGAAGTTAATGGGTACAATATTTAAAAAAATGATAATTTGAGCTATCGAATATTCAATAATTTCTCATTTCATCGCTAAACTGTTAATCGAAAATTGATCCTGTGATTGTCATGCTACGAACATTCATCAAACAAGATTAAGTAATATCATCAGACTAGCGGTGAAGCAGCTTATGGACAACCGCTCAAAACAGGTTTATTCCATCCGATAATCCATTATTATTTACCATTAAATTTTTTAACGTCTTCAGTCTACAATTAGGCCTTACAAGGACAAACAACAAGTCACTTTAGGAAATTTGCGGAATCAATTGCAAGTGTTCATCTTGGTCATCTCTGCTCCACCGTTCATCTCATATTTCGAAACTATTAGTTTAAGGTTCTACAAACAATCTCCTAGAAACAACCATTGTTGAAAAACGCAATGGCAGTTTCTCCACTATTTCTTGATAAATCGAAGAAAACATCAGTTTATTCAGAAAAAAAGGTGCCAAACAAATTGAGATTTCTGTTTTGAATTTCTGTTCGAAGACAGCGAAGAAAAGTTTTTTTTTTTTTTTTTTTTATTAATGACACTTTACCATCTTTGAGCGAAGAAAAGTGCTTTTGCGTTTTTAAACAATGGCTGTTTTCCTGATATGGTAAATTGCCCCTCAAATCTCTGTTCAATGCACCGACTCAAAGGATAAGGTTTTGTCGGTTACGACACTCATACCATCATATCTCCGGAACAAAAAGTCACAGCCGTTTGATATTTGAACTTGATCAATGGCCCGACAGTAGCTTTCAAACGAGCATAAGTTTGTTCAAATCGGTTCAACCATCTCTGAGAAAATTGAGCGCGTATAAATATCTTCGAAAAGTACACACACACACACACACACACACACACACACACACACACTCACAGACATTTTCCGATCTCGTCGAACTGAGTCGAATGGTATATAACACTATGGGTCTCCAAGGCTCCGTTCGAAAGTCGGTTTTTCCAGCATTTCTAATACCTTTCTATTCAGAAAGGCAAAAATGTGTCTAATCGTAATGATCATCAGAATGTAACTGCTAAAAACCGGGCTCGCAAGTTGTATCGCGAATATTTGACGAAGTTTTCCTGTGACGATGAAACCTATGTGCTCGAAAACTTTAAGTAGTTTACCGGAATATCTTTTTATACTGTCAAGTAACGGTGTTTCTCATGAAATATTTGTTGGTAGGTAACCGATTGCAGAGAAGTAAAAACCCTAATTGCTGGAGTAGTTTTTTCATGCAGCCTAGTTAAATAAATGTAATTTGTTTTAAGATGACAAATAATGTGCAATTAAATGATTAAAAAATGGATTATCAGGAAAATCATTTTATCAGGATTTAGATTAGATAGTTTACAGCGTGGGAGGCTAATCTTACAAGTCAATGGTCATAAATCCTAATTCAGACTTGGACGGGTTCTTATGAATCTTATCGTTGAACTAGCCATAAAATTATCCTCTATATAAAGAATGGGACGACGTCCATCGAACTGGAACTAGTTTTTCTGAGACAATGAGTGAGCAGCAGTTCTTTTTGATAGCTCTGCATTCCTTTAACTAACGATTTTATACTATGGTTTACTGGATCGATAGCTGATCAACTTATAATGACAGCAGACTTTTCTAATAAAACTGGGGTTTTTAATGGTACGATTATTTCACAAAATTCTTAATATAGAAACAAAGTTTATGCAACTTGGAAATGTTCAATCCATGACTAAAAGTTGAGTAATTATTGAAAGAAGTGTAACCATCGGTGTTAAGAAATGTAAGAGAAAATCCGATTACTCTGCGATGCTTGGGCTTCTTAACCCGATTCCTTACAATATAGATCGAAAGATAATCTTGGCACCGACCGCACAAGAATGGAAGACCCGAGACTTATTAAACTGCAATGCCTTGCGGAAATTGGTGTATATCGTTCACATTTTCTTCGCCGCCTGGTTTCCGCTGCAGAAGAGCGACTGTAAGAAACTGCGCGGTCGGTACAAGGAGGAAAAAAACCAAGTCCCGAACGTTTGATATGCCGGTTCCAAGTCACACGGCCGAAGCTGTTTTGTCCCAAGGGGCGGCAGGCGAACACGATTGAGCCATTTACATGGAAAGGCTATTATCTAATTGTCGGGTTTCGCCTTTCTCGTTCGCCTTCGCCGGAATATTGCTACGTGAGAGCACAGAGATCTTCCGATGGGTGGTACCGCCCTAGCTGAGACACGAGCCAGCCCGCTAGTCGTAGTTGGCGTCCGTGCCGCATCCGCGTAACGATTATCCCGAGTCAGAGCCGTTCGCGCTGGGAGCTACATTTTAAATTGCCAATTTGCTCCATCTGTTTCCACGGAACTGCGGCTGTGGCTTGCTGACATTGTGTGATATCGCTTTCCACCAGCGCAGCACCAGATGATGGTTGACTTCAATTCACCGTCGATCGCCGTCAGCCGAGTCCTTTTCTGTGTGTAAACTACACCAATACTTGTTGATTTTATTTTTTTTATCGATTTTCGATTCCGGTGCTTTACCACTGAATTCGTAATTGCTCGATAAAATTGATTGGCAGAAAAAAAGAGAGAAAAGTTTGCTTTCACCATATTATAAAATATCTTTCCGTGTTCATGATTGGAGTGTTGAATGGTGTTTGCAAACAAAGCGGTACAAAGTGGCTGTTGTTAGCCGAGAATCGTGGTTTCCGGTAGACTATTGTTTTTGCTGGAGCACACGTAGGCAACGGAAGGAAGCACCATCGAAGGTAAATGATACGTAACAATGGAAAAGGGTCGCCAAAATCGAAATAAGCTGAACTGCACTGCATAAGACCTTCTATACAGGAAATATCATTTAATTTAACGACCAAACCATTTCGCCAATTCGACCTGGAAGGGAATTTTATTACTATTTAACCTCCGTTATTGGAATTACTGGGTAGCCATACACACAATTAATGCTTTGTTTTTCCGGGAGATACGAATCTCGCTGAAAACGTACAAAAAGAAAACAGTTTTCAACAGAATAATCATTTGTAATAATAATCAACCAGTTCCGGAACGAATCGCGTTTCTACGCCATGCTTTTGACTGCTGTTAAATTGGAACGTTTATCCTTCGAAACAAACCATGCAATAGTTTGAATATCATTAGACAAATTTCCGTACTCTGTACTCTCTTAAAATTCCCGACAACTATGCTCTCATGAATATTCAACGTACGAAACAAACAAGCTCAGTAGGATCACCATTGCAAAAGATTTGCCGTGCCGGCAGCGAAACCCTCGTCCGGACGCACATTCGGGACGATTCCACTGGATACGAACGGGGACGCGCTCGCGAGGAAAGTCCCACCGGTTTCCTCACTTCTCCGTTTCGCATCAGTTGCGATTTAAGCTTTGTGTATAGATAAATAGACAGTACATGTTGGCGTCCTTGTCAAACTCAATCAAACTGTGATTGCGAGCAAGGTCTGTGGAAGTGTCGCACGTGATTCCACCCAACGATGATATCCGTTTCCCATGTGGTTGCGGTGGAAGAGCAATTCCGGTTCGAGGAGGAACCGATGTATCTACGGGCAGGGTTCGTGTAGGTAAATTTTCTCTGCTTGATTGTAGCAGGTTTGTTTTCGCAAAAATATTCAAATGAGGTTGTGTGACTCCGTTTCCGTCAACAAAATTCGATTGGCAACTTATCTCAACAGGTTGTGTGCTAGGAGAAGCTTTGGTGCGGTGTCAATTTACAATTCTTGCCATAATTTTGTTTCGGTACCAATTCCGGTTTCGGGTATCATTTGGCAACGAGATGTTGATAAGAAATACCAGCTGTTTGATTTGGGGTGTTACATTTTTTTCGCCTCTAATCTCTCGAACGGATTATTTTAGATATACGTCGATGAGACATGCCAATCGAAGGAATCTGGATTCGCTTATCGTCTAGAAATGAGTTGAAGTTCCACAGAGATGAACAACTGTGTTGGCGATGGATCAACAAATTGTACATGTTGGTCGAAAACGTTTCCAAAAAAGAAAAGTCACGAATTACTAGTAAAACCTATTTGTAAAATGTAAATGATGATCGCATGCTGTGCGTGGTAGAACAAAGGACAAGCGTCTTATGATACGAACAAAAAACTCAAAAAAGTAAATAAAAGGTGATTTTTTTGAGGTTAGGATTTTCATGCATTATTATTTGCTCAGTATGCTCTGACATTTCATCATGAATAGACTTACTAACGAGCAACGCTTGCAAATCATTGAATTTTATTACCAAAATCAGTGTTCGGTTCGAAATGTGTTTCGCGCTTTACGCCCGATTTATGGTCTACATAATTCTGGTTGAATGGCTACGTAAATAAGCAAAATTGCCGCATTTGGAGTGAAGAGCAACCAGAAGCCGTTCAAGAACTGCCCATGCATCCCGAAAAATGCACTGTTTGGTGTGGTTTGTACGCTGGTGGAATCATTGGACCGTATTTTTTCAAAGATGCTGTTGGACGCAACGTTACAAATAATGGCGATCGCTATCGTTCGATGCTAACAAACTTTTTGTTGCCAAAAATGGAAGAACTGAACTTGGTTGACATGTGGTTTCAACAAGATGGCGCTACATGCCACACAGCTCGCGATTCTATGGCCATTTTGAGGGAAAACTTCGGAGAACAATTCATCTCAAGAAATGGACCGGTAAGTTGGCCACCAAGATCATGCGATTTGACGCCTTTAGACTATTTTTTGTGGGGCTACGTCAAGTCTAAAGTCTACAGAAATAAGCCAGTAACTATTCCAGCTTTGGAAGACAACATTTCCGAAGAAATTCGGGCTATTCCGGCCGAAATGCTCGAAAAAGTTGCCCAAAATTGGACTTTCCGAATGGACCACCTAAGACGCAGCCGCGGTCAACATTTAAATGAAATTATCTTCAAAAAGTAAATGTCATGTACCAATCTAACGTTTAAAATAAAGAACCGATGAGATTTTGCAAATTTTATGCGTTTTATTGTTTAAAAAAGTTCTCAAGCTCTTAAAAAATCACCCTGTATAACATGACTAAAATTGATTCGGAATTTTCTATACTATTGAAGTAGAGGTATGCCTTGGGTTTCCATACTCAGTTTTTGATATTTAAATCTTCATGGTATAAGAATTCACTGTTTCTTATTTTGATCAGTGCACAACTCAAAATCAGACTAGAAAATAACTGATAGCATTAACATTTTGTGGAAAAAATTCTTCAGATGAGCCCTTCTTGCAGAAGAACACTCCGCATAACGCAATAGCTAGTTCAACTCATTGATGGGTCATATCAGAGTTATAGCCCTTTTTTCGCCAAATTTTGTTTTTAATATTTCCTTTTTTTGGTTTCATTTTCGACTTAGCAGTTTTTATTCAACTGCTAGCGCGAGTTGTTCAGCATAAACCACTTAAGCAGACAAAAAGTTATGCTACCTACAAAACACTAACTATGTCACTGAAAAATGGGAAGGAAGGGGGGGGGGGGGGGTCCTCTGTTAAAAGTATACGTGGTCCCTATTTCATTTCAGACATTTTTCCGTAAGCTTAGCCTTACATAAGGAAAAATAGATTCGAAAACATGCGAAAGTACAACTTTGCGAAAAATACACCAGGCTGAACGATAACATGAAAACTATCTCTTTTCCGTTAAATTGTTCATTCAATATACTTCCCCAAGAAGACCAATTTCTCTCCCATCGTTTGAGAATCATTGCATCTCATTGTCACTTGTGTATCTGTAATAACTAAGAATTCATAACACTACCCGGTGACCGACTGAGAATGCTGAGAACGCGGCAAAATAAACAATATAACTTACTTCTAACACAAATTGTATATTGCTGCACTCGTTGTAACAACAACAAAATTTGTCTAGACCACTTTTAAGTTTATTAAGATTATGTTTATTAGTAACACTATTTCGAAGCGTTCACCAAATACTTGATTGAAATGTTACTGGATAATTTTTTATCAGTCGTGCTCCTGAATTTTCTTAGGAAAAGTGAATGATGTCACCAAAAATAAATTTAACAAAATTTTCCTCATGTTTTGTGAAAAGGAAAAGTCTACGTAGACTTTTAAAGGAAAGGGGGGGGGGGGGGGGGTTTATTTGGAAAAATCTACGAAAGTCTACGAGGGGGGCGGGGGAGTGGAGGGGGGGTTACAAGTTTCAAATGTTGGTCTACGTGATTTCAGAACGGTCCCTTACGCCCCAGCAGATATATTCTCGGAACTAGAACTGTTCGCCATGTTCTTTGGAGTTTGAAGTCCTTCGAAATCGTTACATGCATCTCTGGTAAATCGTTTTTCTAAAAAAGGTTTGTACATGAGCCATACCATGGCGTCATTTTTGTTTACGTCAAACATATTTTTTGTTTAGTCTTATAATGTTTATAATGATATCACTTCTAGAAAATATTTTTCACATTTTACTCTTAAATTATCTTGAAATTTAATTGTTTTACTTTAATTGTATTTGCGTTCGTATCTGTAATCTTCTTCTCATTATCTCATATGAAAGAAAGAGGCTGTTAGATAACTTTAATGTATGATAAGGCACACTTGCTCTTTTGAGCAAGTATTAATAGTTTGGTCAACTCAAGAAGGCTTTTCCTTACTCCAATAAGCAATAAACAATATGTGAGATCACGACAAGTCAGAATATCTCGAATAGAAACGTGGGCTGATCTTT
Organism: Malaya genurostris; assembly: GCF_030247185.1. Classification (NCBI taxonomy): domain Eukaryota; kingdom Metazoa; phylum Arthropoda; class Insecta; order Diptera; family Culicidae; genus Malaya; species Malaya genurostris. Next base: position 311,104,153 of record NC_080571.1, read on the forward strand.
CCGGTTTCTTAAGGAGACCACTAGCTAAAACCGGACGTTTCGACATTTAGTGCTTTAAAAAAAAATGATAATAATCAAAATCTTGGTAACCTCCTCCACAAGCCTCTGTAATGGCAAATGTAATGGAGATATGAACCTAACGAATAATGGTTGGACATTACCTCTAAGAAAATGTCTTGAATAAAAATTAAATGCGTTATTTGCATGATCTTTCATACAGATTATATCTCCGCAACCGGGAGTGTCCGTCGTTTAACCATCAAATTTGATCAATGATTGGCTTTCAAACGAGCCTCAGATTGACGAAACCATCTCCGAGCAAATTGAGCGGATTGAAAAGGATTAAAATGGTGCAAAAACAAACACACATAAGCTTTTTCCGATCTGGTCGAGCTGAGTAGAATGGTGTATAACACAGGATGTTTAGGAAGATTCAATCAAAACTCGAATTGTCAGCCTTTCTTTATACCAAGGACATAGAATTGTCCCTTTAAGGGCGCAATCAAAAACCGCTGCTATTTCGCAATGGTTCAGAATCTGTCAATTTTTATGGCTGCGTCCTGTTGTTTACACTCTTCTCTAACCACTTGTGTAGTTGTTTATTCGTTTTCATTAGTTCGTTTCGAAATGCGTGGACTTTCAGCAGAACAATGTCGAAAAATTGTGTACAAATGGTGCACAGAACGCGGACTGTCACTAAGAAAGATAGCAAAAATGGAAGGAGTAAGTGAAAAAGCCTTTGAGGATAAACCGAAAACTGGTCGAAAAAAAGGTCATAGAGAAAAATAACAAAAATGGAAGAAGTAAGTGGAAAAGCCGGGCGAAATGCAATCAGGAAGTTTGGTGAGGATAACGCCTTTGAGGATAAACCGAAAACGGGTCGAAAAAAAGGTCCTGCTAACCCTCAGTTGGATAAACGTATACTGAAGGCGTTTGAGCAAAAAAGGAGGTTTCAGTTTGGGGATGTGGCCAAAAAAGTGGGCACTTCGAAGCCAAATGTTCTTCGTGCTAAAGAACGTTTGAATCTTCGAACCTATAAGGAGCAGAAACAACCAAAACGTAGTCCGAAACAAGAAGCATCGATCAGGCCGAGGGTTCGAAAGCTGTACAATACGATTCTTGCTGGAAACTTGAACTGCATAATCATGGACGACGAAACCTACGTGAAACTCGATTACAAATCCTTACCAGGACCACAATATTATACGGTGCGAGAAGGGCAAGTGTTAAACCAGCCGAGGCATCGGTTGAAGTCGAAAAATTTGATAAGAAAGTTATGGTCTGGTAAGCAATTTGTAGCTGCGGTAAGATTTCGAAACCCTTCATCACCACTGCGAAATATACATCAAGGAATGTTTATAAAAACGACTTCTACCCATGATTCGAAGCCACAAGCATCCTGTTGTCTTCTGGCCAGATCTTGCTTCTTGCCACTACTCGAAATCAACGGTAGAATGGTATACTACCAAAAATGTCACTTTCGTCCCAAAAGACATGAATTCACCAAATTGCTCACAACTTCGACCAATTATGGGATTTTGGGCATTAACAAAGCCATATCTTAGGAAGCATGTCTCGGCAGCCGAAACCATTCAACAGTTCGAAAAAGATTGGAAAAAGTGTCAAAACTTGTCGCCAAGAAGTCTGTACGGAATTTAATGTGGAACGTTCGCAAGAAGGTGCGCCAGCTAGTCTACAATGGCTAAGTAGCAAATGTTGAGAATAATATTCTGTTGTTGTAGTCTAATATTATCAGTATATTGAATAAAATTTGAATATCTAACACTTGTGAATTATTTACAGCGAATTCAAAGTTCGTCCATACTTTCTGGGACAGTCTTTATATAGCAGAGTTAGCAGCAGTTCTTTATAACGTCAGTGTAATCGTCACATTATCTCCAAACCATTATTTCTTCTTCACAGACAGTCTGAGCGCAATTGAAGCCATTCGCTCAAATGCAGCTGGCGAAAATGAACCGTTTTTCTTGGGCAAAATAATACAATGCCTGAACGACAAATTGAATAATAATTATCAAATCACAATAGTTTGGTTCCCGGCTCATTGCTCCATTCCAGGCAATGAAAGAGCCGATATTTTAGCCAAATGTGGTGCTATTGAGGGTGAAATTTATGAGAGACCGATTGCTTTCAACGAATTCTATAGCGCATCTCGCTAAAGAACACTTGCCAGCTGGCAAGCTTCTTGGGATAAATATGATCTGAGTCGGTGGATGCACTCAATTATTCCTAAAATATCGACAAAGGCATGGTTCAGGGGACTGGATGTGTGTAGGGATTTCATTCGTGTGATGTTAAGACTCATGTCCAATCACTATACGTTAGATGCACATCTCCTTTGAATTGGACTTTCCGAAACTAATCATTGTGCTTGTGGCGAAGGTTATCGCGATATTGATCAAGTCATTTGGACATACGTGGAGTATCGTGATGTCAGATCTCAACTAATAAATTCTTTGCGTACCCAAGGTAGACTATCCAATTCTTGCTTGTCGTACATGAAACTTTTTTTTTGTTTCTATTATAGAGGCTTTAACATTAAGGTCATTCGCCTCTTCGGGCCAGAAAAACTTTCTGACCCTATGTGCGGGGTTGGGAATCGAACACAGGCAGGCTGCGTGAAAGGCATCGACTTACCCATCACGCTATACCCGTCCCCTACATAAAACTTCTTCATCATTTCATAAAGACAATTCCAGTTTCAATTTGATAATTGACTCTTTTGAGACTTAGTTCTGACTCCTACTGCGTCCATTAGTTCATCCAATAGCAAAATTTAAATAGAAATAATTTGCTAATACAAACAAACTCGAAATAGTTTATGAAGTTATCAACAAAATGTATAAAAATTTCAGCTTATCTTATAATTTATAGCAGCTAATCGTTTGGTAATATGATAGTTAAAATATAAGAGGAATATGTTTTATAAAATTCAAATCGTTGTGACTATATTAGAATTATATCAGGATAAGAATTCTATGTAAAAGTGCTGCTAAGGCGAAGAAAAACTTTTGTAAATTGCCTTAAGAAATAAACGTACTTATGGAAAAAATAGAATTGTCCTTGGCATAAAGAAATGCTGGCACTTCAAATGAACCTAAAAGATTATAGTTTTTTGTCAACATCAAAATCGCTCGATTCAGTAACTTCATAATGGCGTTTTTTTATTAAAATACACTGGCTGCGTGGATTGCACTTGTTTCGAACTTTCGAGTAGAAACACAATCCTCTGGCGGTGTTAAATTTCCATTTCTGATCTAAAGTTCCACCAGTTTTTTTCAATCTAAAACACCATAAATGTTTAAAAAAATCAAAGCCATGTTCTATTTTCTAGAAAATTAGGAAATATGTAATATTATAAATGAGCAAATACAAAAATACAGAATGACGAATATACATTTTGGAGATTCAAATGGTCAACCACAACTAGAAACTGTTTTTTTCATCGTGCATTGAAAAAAAAGGTCCTCCTTCTTTTAAAGATGAAAGAGTCTGTCATCATGTCCACAGTTGGATTTTGATATATGCTCTTCTGTAGTGAAATTGGCAGCGGAGTAAGAAGATTAACGTGACGAAATCAGTTCGCTTTCACATCTCATTCAAGTCAGTCGATAAAACAAAACCGCTTATGTTCGGAACGGAAGAAACCAAGTACAGTATTGTGTAGTGAACAATAGATCGATCTCGAAATGAGTGAACCAAACGAACAAAAGCTTCCGCCAGTACGAAAGAATACAATTATTGTTGACTTCAGGCAGTGCAAAATTCGACCTTCGATATGAGGACTTGAAGGTTTGCTTAAAGAACAAATGCATCTTGACATTAAACGTGTGCATTTACTTCAATGCAATAAGACAAATAATGTTGTTTACATCCAGCTTTATAAAGAGTTTGATACAATTCAATTCGCAAAAGACAATAACAATGTGTACTATGTGGAGCACGTAAACATTAAGTACAACATTCCAGTATATATGGAGAAAAGTGCTATAGAAGTGCGTGTGCATGATCTTCCCTCAAGCGTCATCGATCCTTATATTCGCAAAACTAAGTCCCAATACGGAGAGATTTCCTCTATCGAAAAATAAAAGTGGAAGAACTTTTTCCCCGGTATTCTAAATGGCGTACGTTTGTTACGCATGCGCTTGAAGAGGCCAATACCTTCTTATGTGACTTTCGATCAGGATACAAGAATCCCGTGCAAATCACTTGTTACCTATGACAATCAGATGGCCATATGTCAATATTGCCAAAAAGCTGTTCACTACGGTAAGTCATGCGATAAACTAGACAAGGAGACAACTACACCAAAGGGCAACAATGAAGCATCTCCTTCAACGAAACCATCAGTATCCCCTATATAACAAAGTACACCAGCTGCAGTTAACAATTTACCCTCCAACCAACCAGAAACTGCAACCAATGTACAACAAGACGCATCTACAGCAACTAGCAACGAGCTCAAGACAGAAATCAACAACAATACCACTGATGCGGCAACGGATGACGAGATGAGCCACGAACAAAGTGTCCCTCAATCCTCGCAGGAGGAAAATGGAAGCTCCTCTCCCCCCAGAAAAAGGCTGACAACGAGATCTAATACAAAAAAAGAAACAATTTTATTTAAAAAATCGGCTTAATTGGCCACGTAAAGCTTGAACGCAAACAGGCCTGTATGGAAAATATCTTTTTAATGAAAAAAAACGTGACGAAATTTTGCTTGCGAATTTTACATGTGGCGATATTTACTGTCATCAACGTAATTTTTGGACCGGGAAAGGTACGGAAGAAGAAGAAAACGAGCCTAGCACACAGCGAGCTTTGTTCAATTTTGTATAGTGTGCAGGATTGCCACACTCAAATCTATATTAACTTGATATAACTGATTACAAATTGAAAAGATCACGGTAGTTTATAACAAAGAAAGTTTATGATTTTATTCAAGTTTGAAAGAAAAAATCTTGACAGAATCTTCTAGTGATGTTTTTGAAAACATAAGTAGTATGAGAAAGGCAATCATTACACCACTAGGCTGATTAAACAAAGTTTTTGGTAGAAACTTTGATCAATTCACACATTTTCTTGCTTGGCAGGTGTTTGATCCTAACTCTGTTTAGTATTGAAAAGACTTAATTTGATTTGTCATCTCGTTTCATCTTCGACTCATCACTACATTGGCAGTTTCTGTTGGACTGCTCATACCACCTCACGGTTCAACATAAACCGCTTAGCAGACGTAGAGTGAAGCTTTTCTATTCTATATCATTCTCTCGTAATATACAAGAGGATTCTTAGTGTAAGGTAAATGATTGCAAATGAATGTTCATGTTTGCATATATTCCTCAAAAGTAGAACGAATGAAGTATGCTTCGTAAATATTAGGAAAGAACAGGGTTTTTTTCTATGCGGGTTTTAAACTTTATTAGTTATTTCAGAACGTTTCAACTACAATTGGTTGTGTAGCAAAGCTGCACTCAGTTCCGAAAACTCTCGATAGAAAGAATACGAAAACGACGAACACGTATTTAGACAATTTTTACAAACGGGAACATGGCCACACAACTAGAATTCAGAAAAGAAAAAAAAAATACAGAAAATGTTACTCGAAACGAGTCTGTTAGTCGCTGGGAAAGAGGGAAGAATGCAAACTAGCCACTGAATGAAAGTCAAACCAAGAAACACTCCCTACATCACATAGCACGTAGTCCGATGCTTCATTCTCCAAATAGATCTGCTGCTGATTCGGCCGCAAAAACTTCTTTTGAAATGGCTCATCCGGCGTGCTAAGCGACTACAAAAGAAAAGCAAAACCATGCAAAACTACACTGCCAAGTGGAACTCAACCTTCTTTGGCGAAAGACTCGGTGTCTGATCAATTTTATCGTGTGAACGAAAATTACAGTGCAAATTCGACGATTCTACTCTGATTGCTAGAGTTCTTCCCGATCGAACTCCCAACGTACAAGTAATGGTGGTTTTTAGGGTCCAGCTCCGAACCCTAGGATTGAGTGAGTAGATAGGTATATAAATATTGTGTAACAACAGCGGTGTGTTTTTGCCTCTTTTCATTTCAATTTGTTAAAATATTCGGACATGGACTGAATAGAGCTCCATCCCATTCGGGTTCCATCTTTCAGTGAGCGCATTCTTTTCATTAAACACATTTCTTCCTTCTGGTGGTAATTAGACCAACTCTGATGGTGAAAATTTAAAGAATTGCACAGTCACTCGAATGGACATCGCTCGGCGGAAAAGCATGTCCACTCGAGCGGTAATAAATTTTTATTCTGTGAAGGAGAAAAAAAGTATACGATCCAAACTTCAACAGTGAATCTCAGACAAATAAATCAAACTTTGCAGAATTTCACCACCAAGAGACATGAACTATTTTGCTTCCCCACAGTGCCTGCAGCCTCCACCCCCGTAGCATGAAGCTCACGTTCAATTTCGATTCGAATTCGAAGCAATAAAAGTACGTATGAAAGCAGTCTCATATTTAGATTTACGACCATCGTCACCATCGTCGGCGTCTCAAATGCAATCTCTTCACTTCATTCGCTTATCCTTCCACACATGCAGGACTGACTTTTCTCTTATTGCACACGACACAACACTTCCGCTCCTGATGGACGTGGTTGCGGCAGGGGAGCTTCGTGCCACTTGGAGATTGCTTCGAAAGTTTTTCTGTTTATTCGCATTTTTTGTCTGTTTGAGCGAAATGAAATGAAAAAAAAAAACTAGTTCTTCATCAGTTCGTCTGTTCGGTTGAGCATAAACACTCGACACTGTCAGTGACTGCCGTTAGGAAGCCGGTCAGAAATGACGAGAGAAGATTGTTTTAGCAGTTGAGTCCAAGACCGGGGCAGTAAAAATATTGAATTATGAAAGTTTTCGTTTTATCCCGTGGCACCGGCAAGAAGGTGTTTGGGCGGTGAGCATAATCCAATGTGTGCCGATTTTCGGGGAACATGCCATTTCGGTTAGAGTCGAAACCGACGAAAGGAAAGCATACACAGCTTCAAAAACTGGTTAGGTGCGAAATGAAATTTATTTAATAAACATTTATTGCGGGGAGGTACAGCAGAAAAGGAGATCGAAAATTTTGAACTGAAAAGCAATAAATGACTCAGCAGGATCGTTTATTCTGTTTCGGTTTCTATTGCTCACTGCGGGGAATTGGGATTTTTTTTATTAATCTCGTCTTCGTTGATGAAAAAATCGTGTTTGTGGTTTGCTTTCCCAATACGGTTTTCAAATTGAACGGATGCACAGAATTTTACGCCTAATATTTATGCTATTATTAGAGCTTTGCAGTTATTTGGAACTCAATCGTGACGCGTGCTTATCTAATAGTGGCGTCAATTGTATCTGAACGACTCAGCATATATTCCAATTGTCGAAAGAACTACGAGAGAAAGTATTCAAACTAGAACCAACATTCGTATAAAAATGGTTGAATATTCAAGGTAAAATTCTGCAAAAAAAGACAGTTGCTTCAAACCGTTGTGCAAAACGAAACAACATTTTTAGTGAATCTAATGTCGTTTTCGTTTTTAAACTGCACTACACCGGTGGAGTGCTACACCATGGCATGAATAAACGAACAAAAATGATGAAAACATAAACAGTAACCATTGACTACAATAAACGATTCCATTGCACAGAGCTACACCAAACTTTTGATGAGTGCTACACTAGTGGTATCGGTGCAGAAAAAGTGTAGCACTGGTGTAGTGCAATTGGTAAAAACGAACGGTTTCAGTGCAGCTTTCGCTACACCTGTGTAGTGCAATTTAAAAACGAAAACGACATAAATTAAACCTAACAAGCAAGCCTACTGTAGTCTACCTGAGAAACGTATTATTAAATAACTTTGAAACATATCTCCTTTTCTGATATCGGAAGCATAGTAACCTATTTAAAGAACTCAACCTTGCCTTTTTGAACAAACAACTTAACCTAGCCTATTTAAATGGATTGTGTTGATCTGACAGAATGTACTAGCAGCAAGGATGGCAAAAATTGATCATGAGATTTATTTTCTTCTATCGATTAAGTCATCTCAAAATTGAAAATACAATCCATGAAAAGAAATCTTTTCAAGTAAAGTAATAACGCTTACTGCCGGGAAGACAGCAAACAATTAACAGGGTTGTAAAGTATTTGACCCACATTGTTAGAGATAGAAAATTTGATTAAGAAGGGAATGCACATCGACCTTTAGAAAACGATTGAGGTTCAATTGAGCAAAATTAAGAGTGTAGCTCCTGCTTGCGAGGCAATTAAATTCGTAGTTGTAATTGTCACTATCAGTGCTGTAAAACTTCATTCAATTCAATCGAAATCGATTTTGTGCACACACTGACGATCACTGTACGGCAGTAAACTACACATTCTTACACACAACCTTCACTGTCGCACCGAATGGACATCAACCCGTCCTTCATTCGGTTCTCTTTCTACCGAAGCTCAGTTTAACCACCGTCAGTTTAGCTCTTAAAGTAACAAAATATCTATTACAATTGAATGAGAGAGCAGAAGTTCATGTAAACATGATAATAGAAAACTCCATTGAGAACCGCCACCCTCCATTTATCATTATGGTCGGAGAGAGTATTGAGTTATCGAGTTGATGTTTATGCCTATTCATTTGCACTTGCTCACTACCCACAATGAAGGCAAGAAAGACAATGAAACAGATAGACTACTTGGCACTACAAACTGAGCTAGCACCACTTCAAGTGACTAGTGGTACGGTTATTCAATCACCGATGAATTCTGGGAGCTTCGCCAACAAAAGTAAAATGAATGAGAAGGGATATGCTGGCAGTCAACGGCCATAAATTTCAGTTTCGTCTAATAATTATCGATTTAAATGAAGTTTTACCGCACTGGTCACGTTATCTTGATCCAAGATGGCGACTTCCGGTTGATTGATATTCCTTGAGAACCCATACAATATGGGTATTTTCGGAACGGAATTGATGAGTAGATGTCAGAAAACGATGTTTGAAGTAGTTTTGAAATTCAAGATGGTGACTTCTGGTTTGTTGATATTCCTCGAAAACCCTTACAATATGGGTATTTTCGGAACGTGGTTAATGAGTAGATGTCGGAAAATGATATTTGAGGTGGTTACTAAATCCAAGATGGCGACTTCCGGTTGATTGATATTCCTTGAAAACCCTTGCAATATGAGTATTTTTGGAACGGAATTGATGATTAGATGTCGGAAAATGATGTTTGAAGTGCTTCTGAAATTCAAGATTGCGACTTCCGGTTTGTTGATATTCCTTGAAAACCATACAATATGAATATTTTCGGAACGGAATTGATGAGTAGATGTCAGAAAACGATGTTTGAGGTAGTTTTGAAATTCAACATGGCGACTTCCGATTTGTTGATATTCCTTGAAAACCCTTACAATATGGGTATTTTCGGAACGTGGTTAATGAGTAGATGTCGGAAAATGATATTTGAGGTGGTTACTAAATCCAAGATGGCGACTTCCGGTTGATTGATATTCCTTGAAAACCCTTGCAATATGAGTATTTTTGGAACGGAATTGATGATTAGATGTCGGAAAATGATGTTTGAAGTGCTTCTGAAATTCAAGATTGCGACTTCCGGTTTGTTGATATTCCTTGAAAACCATACAATATGAATATTTTCGGAACGGAATTGATGAGTAGATGTCAGAAAACGATGTTTGAGGTAGTTTTGAAATTCAACATGGCGACTTCCGATTTGTTGATATTCCTTGAAAACCCTTACAATATGGATATTTTCGGAACGGTATAGTGTTTTAAAGGAATACCAAGTTAAAAGAAAATGGCAAAAACTTTCAAAAGATACTAATAAACCGGAAGTCACTGTTTTGCATTTCAAAACCACCTCAAATATAATTTTCCGACGTCTACTTTTAAATCTCTTTCCGAAAGTACCCATATTGTAAGGGGTTTCAAGGGATATCAACAAATCGGAAGTTACCATCTTGGATTTAAGGACCACCTCAAACATTGTTTTCTGACATCTACTCATCAATCCCGTTCTGAAAATACCAATTATGTAAGCGTTTTCAGTGAATATCAAGAAACCGGAAGTCACCATCTTGGTTTCCAGAACTACCTCAAACATCGTTTTCAGATTTCTACTCATTAACCCCGTTCCGAAAATACCCATATTGTAAGGGTTTTCAAACCGGAAGTCGCCATCTTGAATTTCAAAACTACCTCAAACATCGTTTTCTGACATCTACTCATCAATTCCGTTCCGAAAATATCCATATTGTAAGGGTTTTCAAGGAATATCAACAAACCGGAAGTCGCCATCTTGGATTTCAGAACCACTTCAAGCATCGTCTTCCGACATCTACTCATCAATTCCGTTCCGAAGATACCCATATTGTAAGGGTTTTCAAGAAATATCAAGAAACCGGAAGTCGCCATCTTGGATTTCAGAACTACCTCAAACATCGTTTTCTGATATCTACTCATTAACCCCGTTCCGAAAATACCCATATTGTAAGAGTTTTCAAGGAATATCAACAAACCGGAAGTCGCCATCTTGAATTTCAAAACTACCTCAAACATCGTTTTCTGACATCTACTCATCAATTCCATTCCGATAATATCCATATTGTAAGGGTTTTCAAGGAATATCAACCAACCGGATTTCAGAACCACTTCAAACATCGTTTCCCGACATCTACTCATCAATTCCGTTCCGAAGATACCCATATTGTAAGGGTTTTCAAGAAATATCAAGAAACCGGAACTCACCATCTTGGATTTCAGAACCACTTCAAGCATCGTCTTCCGACATCTACTCATCAATTCCGTTCCGAAGATACCCATATTTTTAAGGGTTTTAGGCAATCTCAATAAACCGGAAGTCGCCATCTTGGATTTCAGAACCACTTCAAACATCGTTTTCCGACATCTACTCATTAACCCCGTTCCGAAAATACCCATATTGTAAGAGTTTTCAAGGAATCTTAACAAATCGGAAGTTGCCATCTTGAATTTCAAAACTACCTCAAACATCGTTTTCCGACATCTACTCATCAATTCCGTTCCGAAGATACCCATATTGTTAGGGGTTTTAGGCAATCTCAATAAACCGGAAGCCGCCATCTTGGATTTTGAAACGAGCCCAAACATCATTTTCTTGCACTTACTCTTCACATCCGTTCTGAAAATAAACATATGATGCGCGGTTTCCACAAAAATCACACAAAACTTTTTTTACGAAGTAAATTCCAAATAACGTAAACTTTTTTTACGAACCAAATCCCAAATAACGTAAACTTTTTTTACGAACTACCTCTTTTTACGAACCCCCGTTTAGTTCGTAAATGAAGGTTTCTGTGTATTTTTGACATATTCTACGAAGCTGTAGGAGATGTTAGCGATATTTTAAGGGAATGTTTGACCATAATCCAGTACAAAAACAAACTTTTTGTTCCAAGCAGATAGAGGGATTTTGTCTACGATAAAATTGTGTAAATTGAGATTTCTAGTATTATTGTTGAAAAAATAAAACATTTAACTACATGGTCGTTAATTCATTATTCGGTGGTTTTACCAACAGGGTCACAAATCTTGTACTTTAAATACGAGGTCTGTTCAAAAAGTACCCGGAATGCTCATTTTTCTAAAAAAATATTTATTTATTCGTCTACATCTATATGGTTCCCTTCAAAGTTATCCCCCCTAGATATAATACACCCAAACCTCCATTTGCGTAACTTATATATGTATATATGTATTAATATACGTACGCATGTGTGCAAATATTTGTATTTATTAATACATATAAATATTGGTGAAGTAAAAGCGATCATTTATATGTATAAATATATACACATATACGCAAACGAGTGATCGTGTAAGCATACATACATACATATATAAGGTTCGTAAATGGAGGTTTGGGTGTACACTTATGCCAGCGTTTTTTCCAGTCTTCGAAACACCCCTGATAGTCACTTTTTGTAATGCTCTGTAGCACTCTCAGCGATTCTGCCTTTATCTGTTCAATCGATGAAAAACGCTGTCCTTTCATGGGTCTCTTCAACTTTGGGAACAGGAAAAAATCACACGGAGCTATATCTGGTGAATAAGGAGGTTGGGGCTTGATGAAAGTCTTGTTTTTAGCCAAAAAATCACGAATAAGCAACGCAGTTTTGGAACGAATTTTGCTGCCACTCGTTTCCTGCCCAAAACATTTGAAAAAATATGATGGCATGAGCCAACTGATATGCCAACTTCATCAGCAACTTCTCTAATAGTGATTCGGTGATCATCCATAATCATTTTTTCCACATTTTCCACATTTTCATCGATTATTGACGTGCTGGGTCGACCGGAGCGTTCGTCGTCTTCAACGTCTTCGCGGCCATCTTGGAAACGCTTATACCACTCGTAAACACTTGTTTTTTTCATAGCAGACTCACCGTAGGCTCTCTGTAACATTTCGCACACTTGGTTACACTTTATTTCATTTTTCACGCAAAATTTAATACAAATTCTTTGACTCTTCAATTCTCCATTGTTTAAACTAACAAAAATCGCCGAGCTCAAAAAAACACGTCTACACCAGCCGCTACAAGACAGAATGTAAACAATGAATACAGCTGAAAATTTCACCATACATTAGGGACATATGTACCAACACAATAAAAAAAAATGACCACCGGACTCTCCAGACGCGCGCAAATAAAAAATTCCGGGAACTTTTTGAACAGACCTCGTACGTGAATTTTTAGAACACTTCAAAGTTCTATCACTAATTTGTAAAAAGTTGTATAAAGTATTTTTTTTAAAAAAGGGTGCATTCCGTATCAAATTTTCTAAGAAAGCTTCTAACGAGTACTTTTAATTTATGTCAAACATAAAAACGGAGTACATTCAATAATATCCCAGGGTTTCATGGACAAAAAATCTGATGTACATTCGATTTATGAGAGGTTTATGGAATTAATACAATTAATTCTTACTTGATTTCAGCTTATAAATCATCCAAAATACTAGTGTATGATGAATGCTTATTCTTGTCATTATAATTGAATAAACTTCTCATATTTAGTGGATGAGACTTCATAGCTTTTTGTGCAGTTTGCGCAGGCTCGTTACTACGGAATGTGGAAGCTTAAGAACTCACATAAATATATCTTTGTTCATTTGACTTTCTTGCATGATTTCTACAATAAAGTTCTCAGTCCGTGTTACCAGACTCTTGTTCTTTTTCAGAAAATTCGTGTACCTTCTAATACCATTATATTCATTTGATAAGCAATGTTAATGAAATAGTTTTTACACTGAAGTGTTTTTACGCAGTTTCTATGCGGTATTTTGAGCGGTTTTTTTACACGGATTTCCGAAGTTATGCGTTTTTTATGCGAATTTCAAAAGTTATGCGGTTATCTTGATTTATCTTGAAATGCACGAAGTGTCGAGACTCGGTGTTAAAATGAAATATTTAGAAAATTTTGGATTATGTTTCAAGAAGATATTTTTCGAAACTACACTCGATGTTTAATGCATTTCCAAGATATTTTCAAATAATATAACATCTCATATGATCTAAGACCCGAAAGTTTTTCCGGCCCGAAGAGGTGAATGACCATGACCTCTTTTTTACACGGATTTCCGAAGCTACGTATTTTTTGTGCGGTACGTATCTCCCGCGTAAATAAAATTTCAATGTATACTATTAATTATTAAAAAATCACACACTGAAACATGGTCGTTCATTCCCATGAATACCACTTAATACTACATCAATACCCCTGTAACTTTGCACAAGACAAAGTTTACGATAAGTTTGAAAAATTTGGGTTTTGAACCACTGTACGGATGGAAGATTTATCTGCCGTGTTTGAATTGCATGCATAATCAACCCCCTCTTATGTCATTCGCAGCCAAGATGGAAAGTGGTCATGTAGATCACTGGTCACATATAAAAACCAGCAAATCACGCGTCATCAAACAGTAGACTATGGTAAGCCTTACGAGAAAATGAATAAGAAGACTTATCGACCCGTGAACAAAGGATCTTCCCTATAACAATTATCATGAGAAAAAAACATTAAGAAGCTATAGCAAAAACAGCAAAACTTTAAAGGTTTAATTAAAAATGTCATGCATAAGAATATGATATTTCAAATTGAGAGCAATGAATTCACTCATACAGACTTTTCTACGAGATGTAACCAATCTTCAGATATTCAGCGAATAAATTCAAAGTAGATATGAGCAAAACAGTTCATTTCAAAGAACCGTTCAGTACTACAGAGTTCTATTGAAAAAACTAGTCCTACTGAGCTGTTCGTTTGATAGTTGGTATATTCGTGCAAAGACTAAACGACAACTTAGTTTTGTTAGGTTAAGTGAGCAAATAAAAAGGTTTCGTGAGCTTTCTTATTAGAGAAGTACCGTTCTCGAAAAAAGAACTATTGATCATTCATTTTTTCACAAGGACTAGAATTACCCATCTCTTATTGAAAGTACTGAGATTATTGCTGAATGGCGTATTTGTCACCATGTTCTAGTTGAAAGAGACGAGAAATGAAAACTGATTCTGCACAATCGCGTCAAAAATTTAAAATGATCTATTCCTATAATCCTGAAAAGGTTTCAATTTTCATCGATGCTTTATATGATATGCTTTCATTAGTCGAAGGCAAACCTTTAAAAATAACCATTTACTTTGAAGAGCTAATATTTTCACGGTACATTAAAGTCAAAGCGAAACTGGTCATACAGAATCAATACAAAACATATTAATTTCGGTCAATGATTCCACATTTTCTATTCACACGTAACGTTCAATTATTATTCAACACATCGATATTTATTGAAGCAGAATCGCTGCAAATATTGCTTGGTTTTCCATTACAACTAATTTAATCAATCATCCTTTGCAAATAATTGCCGTTTGAAGGACCCACGAAGAGTTAGTTTATCGATCAGAAACACTGTTACAGATGCCGCGGGAGTGTTCAATTCACCAGCTATTAGATGACAAGAGGTAATCGAAGCGGTTTAAGGTAATAATCGTTCGTGTTGACGCTAAATCGGTATTGATATTGTAGCATAGGGGGCTGTCCATAAAAGACGTCACGCTTTTTTTAACGATTTTTGACTCCCCATCCCCCCTTTGTCACAAATTGTCACAGAAGCAAAGACCCCCAACCTCCCCTATGTCACATGTCACGAATTCAAAATAAATAAAATTCATCTCAATACATTCTCAATATGTATGACAAACCATACAAATATGAGGGAAAAATCGATTTATTACATGCTGTCATTAGATTGAAAAATATCTCTAAAAGTACAAAATCATCGGAATTATTTTATTAATATCAATTATATAAATTAACAAAAGTATTTGGTTGGAATTGATGAAACATTTATATCATCTGTTTTATTCCTCCTAGGGGTACACAGATATATTATTGTTTTAGGTAAAGAATAATATTTCCTTAGTGTAGCATACAGGGCTAAGAAAATAAAGACCAAAACCTCATCAAAACGAAATCACTGCCGGAGAATCTCTTCATTATTAGTTGATCAGTAAAAGTTCAATCATTGGATGATTCGATGAGCTTTGATGTTGGTGGAGGAAAATCACATATGATCAAGATAAGACATGACATG
This sequence comes from Malaya genurostris, assembly GCF_030247185.1. Taxonomy (NCBI): domain Eukaryota; kingdom Metazoa; phylum Arthropoda; class Insecta; order Diptera; family Culicidae; genus Malaya; species Malaya genurostris. Next base: position 311,119,836 of record NC_080571.1, read on the forward strand.
ATCTACGTCTAAAATCGTTGATCTCCCGCCCTTTTTCAAATGGAGTACAATTGAATAAACTGCATCAGAATCAGATAAGAGAAATTCCTATGATATACTATCATCAATGCTAGAAAATCAAATTACTGAAAAAATTGTCAGTGTATAACTTAAGTTAAACCGTTTGAAGGCATCTTTTTCTTTTTTACTCATATTAGGCAAAATTTATTAATTTCGCTAATTTACTCGCTCCTCCGTGCAGTTTTGCTAATCACAACAGAAATGATTTCCTGCATCACTCATTTCCGAATTTACAAGAAGAAGCTTTTACATCAACAAATACACGTTTTCCTATAGAATGTAAACGTTTATTTTGGAGATTTTTTCAGGAAATAGGGCAAAGCAGTAATATAATTAGGTATTTCAAAAATGCGCTCATTGAAAATATTGGACGTCACATTCCAAAAACCTCCCCCCCTCCCTCCTGTCACAAAAGGTCACGTTTTATAAAACACCCCCCTCCCCCTTGCGGCGTGACGTCTTTTATGGACAGACCCTAGGTAGTATAATTCTGGATGTAAATATGAATTTATATTCAAAACGAATTACTGCAAATGTTCATGTTGCAATGTTTCTAGTTTTTTAAGAAATAATTCGATCTAATGCGGCAATATTTAGATGATATACCTGAGAGCCGTTGGAGAAATTAACGACTGAAAAACGTACTAAAATCAAGATGGACTTACGTCAGTTTGGGTGAAACTCTAAACACGTCTTCAGTATGCAAACTCAAGAATAATTTTCAAAAGAGCGATTGTAACTGAAACTAACTGTTACTTGTGCTAGAATTGTGTCCAGGATGAAGTCTTTTAAAATTTTTTTTTGTTTCGATTATAGAGGTTTGTACCTTAAGGTCATTCGCCTCTTCGGACCAGAAAAACTTTCTGACCCTATGTGCGGGGTTGGGAATCGAACCCAGGCGGGCTGCGTGAATGGTATCGACTTACCCATCACGCTACACTCGTCCCCTCTTTTGAAATTAAATGAACACCCCAAAAAAATATTCCTTGAAAAAATTTGAATGAATTTTTAAGAATGAGAAAATTAACCGAAAACTTAAAATTATTTTAAAAAAACATCTACTATATATTTTTCAAATCTAATTTCAAGCTTGCTCTTGAATCTAATATTAGACACTTAATTGATTGAGTACTGTGTAGTGTTGGTTTCATTTTTTATTTAAAGTTTGATTAAAAATTTTAATGTGATGGATGAATCCATGGACGTAAATCCTAGCATGAATCCGATACCCCCACGAACGAAAAAATATCAGGAGAGCTCTTCTGGGCCTTGGATAGTCTTTTTTAGACGTATATCAAAGCCATTAAACATTTTTCAAATTAATAAAGGTTTGACATCACGATACTCTTCAATCAAAGAGATCATAAAAGTAAATAACGATAAAATTCGTGTTGTGGTAAATAATTTGAAACACGCGAATGATATTGTCTCTTCGGAACATTTCAATAAAGAGTATAAAGTTTACATACCCTCCAAAGATGTCGAAATTGACGGTGTTGTTACCGAAGCGAGTCTTTCGGTAGATGATTTACTCAAGCATGGTGTTGGTCGTTTCAAGAACTCTTGAGGGTGTGAAAATACTGGAGTGCAAACAACTGTACTCAGTAGTTCATGAAGAGGGAAAGAAAGTTTATCGCCCATCAGACTCGTTTCGAGTGACATTTGCCGGGTCTGCGTTGCCGTCCCATGTCTATGTCGATAAAATTCGCCTCCCTGTTCGGCTTTTTGTTCCAAATGTAATGAATTGTACGAACTGCAAAAAATTCGGCCACACAGCTACTTACTGTAGTAATAAACCAAAATGTATTAAGTGTGAAGGGCCTCATAAAGATAATGATTGCAACAAGGAAATTGAAAAATGTATTTATTGTGGAGAAAGTCCTCATGAGGATATTTCAGTATGCACTGCATTTAATGTACACAAAGACAAAATTAAGCTTTCTTTAAAAGCACGGTCTAAGCGCACACATGCAGAAATGCTTAAAACGGTCATTGATGTCCCCCCTTTGGAAACCGAAAACGGGTTTTCAAATCTAGAGGAACCAGAGGACTCTGACTCTGACGAAAATAGTGAAGGTAATTCGTTTATCACTACCCAAGGGTCAGTTAAGAGAAAGAAGTCTTCTTCCAAATTACCAAAAAAGACACCTAAAATTTCATCTTCAAAAAAAGATCCCCGTGTTAAACAAAAAAAGTCAAAACCAAAGACTGTGCCTCCTGGTTTGTCAAATTCACAAACCAATCCAGGATCTAGCACAGAAAAAGGTAATAATCCTGTGGGCTCTATTTCGCAGCCACCAACAGGATTACTGAAGTTTTCGGAAATTGTTGAATGGATTTTCTCAGCATTCAATATATCTGAACCCTTAAAGACCCTCATAATGGCATTCCTTCCAATAGCTAGAAATTTTTTGAAGCAGTTATCAGCTCAATGGCCAATTGTCTCAGGTTTTGTATCTTTTGATGGATAATTTATCACCCGCCGCAAATGATACATTCACTGTCCTGCAGTGGAATTGTCGAAGTATCATGCCAAAACTTGATTCATTTAAAATTTTATTGCATAGCCAAAAATGTGATGTATTTGCTTTATGCGAAACATGGCTTACTTCAAACATGGCTTTAAATTTTAATGATTTTAACATTATACGTCTCGATAGAGACTCTCCGTATGGTGGAGTGCTTTTGGGAATTAAGAAATGCTATTCCTTTTATAGATTAAACATCCCTTCAACTTCTAGTATAGAAGTTATTGCTTGCCAAATAAACATTAAAGGCAAAGATATTTGCATAGCTTCGGTTTATATTCCTCCAAAAGCACAAGTTGGACAGCGACAGCTTAATGAAATGGTTGAAGCCCTTCCTGCTCCACGATTGATTCTGGGGGATTTAAATTCGCACGGAATGATGTGGGGTTCCGTTTACAATGATAGCAGATCATCTTTAATACAAAACATTTGTGACAATTTTAGCATGACGGTATTAAATATGGGTAGCATGACACGGATCCCAAGACCTCCTGCACGCCCAAGTGCATTAGATCTATCTCTTTGCTCAACATCAATTCGACTAGATTGCACCTGGAAAATATTGCCTGATTTACACGGTAGCGATCATTTACCAATCATCATCACAATTAGCAATAGCAATTGCATTGCTACTTCAGCTAGTATTCCATATGATTTGACAAAAAATATCGACTGGATTAAATACCAAAGTAGTATCTCTAGTATTTTGAATTCAATGGAAGAGCTCCCTCCACTTGAAGAATATGACTTCCTCATTTGTTCGATTCTGGAGGCAGCAGAACAATCCCAAACTAAACGCTTTCCTGGGCCAACGACTAACAGAAGGCCTCCCAACCCCTGGTGGGACAAAGAGTGCTCAGAGGCTAAACTCGCAAAACAAAATGCTTGCAAGACGTTTCTAAAACGGGGAGGAGGAACTCCTCAGAATTTTGAAAAACTTATGGCTTTAGAAACCAAGTACAAGAGCATACTTCGAGCCAAAAAATGTAGCTATTGGAGACATTTTGTCGAAGGTTTGTCAAGAGAAACCTCAATGAGCACTCTTTGGAACACGGCCAGACGAATGTGGAATCGTAACGTGGGCAATGAGAGTGATGAATACTCGAACCGATGGATATTTGACTTTGCTAGGAAAGTTTGCCCAGATTCTGTTCCTACGCAAAGCATTATAAGGGAATCTCCTCCAAATAATGGTTTTATTAATAACCCATTTTCAATGATGGAATTTTCTATAGCACTCTTGTCTTGTAACAATAACGCTCCTGGGTTGGACAGAATTAAATTCAACTTGGTGAAGAATCTGCCCGACCAAAAGACGTTTGTTGGAATTGTTCAACAAGTTTCTTGAGCAAAATATTGTTCCACCTGACTGGAGACAAGTGAAAGTTATCGCCATTCAAAAGCCGGGGAAACCAGCTTCCAATCACAACTCATATAGACCCATTGCGATGTTGTCCTGCATCAGAAAATTGTTCGAAAAAAATATTCTACGACGTCTCGACACTTGGGTCGAGACGAACGGTTTGTTGTCAGATACTCAGTTTGGCTTCCGTAGAAATAAAGGGACGAATGATTGCCTTGCATTACTTTCGTCTGACATCCAAATTGCCTTCGCTCAAAAGCAACAAATGGCATCTGTATTTTTAGACATTAAAGGAGCATTTGATTCAGTTTCCATTGATGTTCTTTCAGACAAGCTCCACCAACATGGACTTCCAGCGGTTATAAATAATTATTTGCACAACATTTTGTCAGAGAAGTGCAATTTTTTTTCACATGGCGATTTGGCAACATTCAGAATTAGCTACATGGGTCTACCGCAAGGCTCATGCCTCAGTCCGCTCCTTTATAATTTTTACGTGAATGACATTGACAGCTGTCTTGTAACCCCATGTACACTAAGACAATTGGCAGATGATGGCGTGGTTTCAGTTACTGGACCCAAAGCTATTGATCTGCATAAACCATTGCAAGATACCTTAGATAACTTGTTCGTTTGGGCTGTTCATCTTGGTATCGAATTATCTGCGGAGAAAACAGAGTTAGTCGTCTTTTCAAGAAAGCATGATCCCGCGCAGCTTCAGCTCCATATGATGGGAAGAATGATCCAACAGGTTTTAACTTTTAAATACTTCGGGGTGTGGTTCGATTCCAAATGCACGTGGGGAGGACACATTAGGTATCTGATAACGAAATGCCAACAAAGAGTAAATTTTCTTCGAACAATAACAGGATCTTGGTGGGGTGCTCATCCGCAAGATCTAATAAAATTGTATCAAACAACGATACTTTCAGTGATGGAATATGGATGCGTTTGTTTTCGTTCCGCTGCAAACTCTAATATTATCAAACTTGAGCGAATTCAGTACCGTTGTTTGCGAATTGCATTAGGCTGCATGCATTCGACACATACAATGAGTCTTGAAGTTCTGGCAGGAGTTCTTCCACTAAAAGATCGATTTTGGGAGCTTTCATCACGCCTGCTAATAAGATGTGAGGTGCTGAATCCCATGGCAATTAATAATTTCGAACGACTAGTCGAGCTTCGATCTCAAACAAATTTCATGACAGTATATTTTAACCATATGTCACAGGAAATCAACCCATCAAGATATATTCCTATCCGTGTCAGCATCCTGAGTGCCCCTGACTCAACCTTATTTTTCGATACATCCATGCAGCGCTAAGTGCGTGGAATCCCGGATCATCTACGCTCGACGGAAATCCCAAAAATATTTTCAAGTAAGTTCAGGCATATTGACTCTAAGAAAATGTTTTACACGGACGGGTCGCGAATTGAAGAAGCGACAGGGTTTGGTATGTTCAACAATAATGTTTCGGCCTCATTTAGGCTTCAAGAACCTGCATCTGTTTATATAGCAGAGCTAGCAGCAGTTCATTATAGTTTGAGTGTAATTGTCACATTATCTCCAAACCATTATTTCCTCTTCACAGATAGTCTGAGTGCAATTGAAGCCATTCGCTCAAACATGACTGGCAAGACTGAACCGTTTTTCCTGGGCAAAATAAAACAGTGCCTGAACGACATATTGAACAATAATTATCTAATCACTATAGTCTGGGTCCCGGCTCATTGCTCCATTCCTGGCAATGAAAGAGCCGATATTTTAGCCAAACGTGGTGCTATTGAGGGTGAAATTTATGAGCGACCGATTGCTTTCAACGAATTCTATAGCTCGTCTCGCCAAAGAACACTTGCCAGCTGGCAAGCTTCTTGGGATAGAGATGATCTGGGTCGGTGGATGCACTCAATTATTCCGAATATATCGACAAAGGCATGGTTCAGGGGACTGGATGTGAGTAGGGATTTCATTCGTGTGATGTCCAGACTCATGTCCAATCACTACACGTTAGATGCACATCTCCTTCGAATTGGACTTTCCGAGACTAATCTTTGTGCTTGTGGCGAAGGCTATCGCGATATTGATCATGTCGTTTGGACATGCGTGGAGTATCGTGATGTCAGATCTCAACTAATAAATTCTTTGCGTTCCCAAGGTAGACTATCCAATATCCCAGTTCGAGACATTCTTGCTTGTCGTGACCTTTCATACATGAAACTTATTTATCATTTCATAAAGAAAATTGGAGTTTTAATTTAATAAAGGCCCCTTTTAAGACTTAGCTCTGATCCCAGCTGCGTCCATGAGTTCAACCAATAGCTAAATTAGAATAAAAATTATGTAATGATACAAACAAACTCGAAACAGTTTATGAAATTATCAACAAAATGTCAAAAAAAACAGCTTATTTTATAATTTTTAGAAGGTAATCGTTTGGTTCAAATAATATTTCCGAGTAGATTTCATAATTAATGACGAGCTACCTAAGATGATATTTAAGCTATAAGAGAATATGTTTTAATAAATTCAAAACGTTGTGACTATGTTAGAATTAAATTAGGATAAGAATATTATGTAAAAGTGATGCTACGGCGAAGAAAAACTTATGTAAACTGCCTTAAGAAATAAACGTATTTATGAATTAGACACTTAATTGATTAGCATTTTTGACAATACAAATAAATTACTACAGATGAGTTTTTGATGATTTCACAACTTGATGTCAATAAAATGGTCTCATAGTGACTTTTCTCCAAGAAAGAAAGTGTTCGTGTTGATTGGATATGTAATTCGAAGTACTCAGAATTCAAAGCAGAGCAATTCCAGAAATGCTTAGCAGATCATCAGACTCGACCTTCTCCGATTTGGATGAATCTTTGCACATGGCTTCAGTATGGCAAACCATAAGTTTTCAACCGAAGGAGAGGTCAATCCGACTCATGACAATTTTTAAAAAGGGCGTATGTATTTTTGCATTTCACAAAAATTGCCTTTTTCAAATCGTTGTAACTCGGAAACCGTTAATTGTACAAAAATGGCGTTCAGGAAGAAGTTGTACAGAATCGATTGAGCACTCTAAAAAAATATATACACTGAAAAAAAATCAGGGTTTAAATTTTTTTATAATTTTTATTTTAAAGCTGTTATTTAAACCTACAGATTGATGGCTATCCCATCCGTGCCTTTTGAAAAATGAAGAAGTTACAGCTAAAACAGTTTACGGGTGCATGCAAATGATCAAGTTCTTCTCGTTGTAACTCGGAAACCGTTCATCGTACAAAAATGGCTTCCAGTAAGAAGTTGTAGGGAATCAATAGGGCACTCTAAAAAAATCTACACTGAAAAAAAAATGATTTTTTTCTCAATGATTTCAAAATGAACCAAAAAAATTAAATAAAAATAAAAATCAGTGTTTCGATATTTTTTGATATAAGATGTTAAGATCCTGCTACCTCCGTGAATGCAAAAGTTGTCCAGCGATACAAGATCTGGAGAGAAGCGTTTTAGACAATTTCGAGGAACATGATTTGACTGAGATAAGATTTAAACGATGGGTTTCTACTGACAGATGTGATCTAGAGAAATTTGTCAAACTAGTAATAAAATTTGTAGCATATTTTTGCGAAAAATTTAGAAAAAACTTGTGACTTTATTAAAACTCAGTAATGTGAATTTCTTAAAAAGGCAAAATCTAATTTAAAGACAGGAGAAATTGTAATTATTTGTGATTTTTCAGAAAATTTTTCATTTGTGCTTCAGGATGCTGTTCAAAGCCACTATTGGAGCAATGATCAAGCAACCATTCATCCGTTTGAAATTTATTATAGAGAATCAGAAGAGCTTAATCATTTAAGTTTCATTGCGATTTCAGAAGTGCTTAAATACGATACCATCGCGGTTCAAGTGTTTATTTCACACTTAATGTCATTTTTGAAAGATAAAATTCAAATTAAAAAAGCAATATTTATGTCTGACGGAGCTGCCTCGCAGTACAAAAACAGAAAAAAATGTTCAAGTCTCTGTGAATTTAAATCAATGTATAACATTGATGCTGAGTGGCATTTTTTTGCAACTTCTCATGGTAAAGGACCATGTGATGCACTCGGGAGTAATTTAAAGCGAATGGCACGACGTGAAAGCTTGGCTAAACTACATGAACACTCAATCACAACTGCAAAACAATTATATGAATGGACAGAGCAGAGACGTCGAGATGCATTCACGACTATGTCTTTTGTTACGTGTCCCAAGAAGAATATGAACGGGGTGTGATTGAGTGGAGTAGTGTTTATAAGGATACCAAAATGATTTCAGGCACACAGAAATACCATTATTTCGTTCCGATTTCAGAAACCACAATCATCACAAGACTGTATTCGAATGACGATGCGCGTAGTACTCATACAATTTTCAAAAACTTAAACCCTTAAATATAATTAAGAATTATTCATGTACCTGTAATAATTGTAGATATATCAAGCAAATAAACTATTCATGGAAATATAAAAAATGGTGTTATAATTAAATATCTAAGTATCTCAGGAACAGCTACTTTTAGAAGAAAGGATATCATGAACAAATTTATTGCCTTTAACATGTAGAATAATATTCTACTGTTTAAATGATTATCTTTCAACGAGAACTTGAAATTTCGAATATATCTGTAAATTGTTTTAGCTGTAACTTTTTCATTTTTCAAAAGCCACGGGTGGGATAGCCATCAATCTGTAAGTTTTAATAACAGCTTTAAAATAAAAATTATCAAAAAAAAAATTAAAACCCTGAATTTTTTTAAATTATCTTTTTCGGATTATTTTGTAATTATAGAGAAATTTTTTTTTTTCAGTGAATATATTTTTTAGAGTGCCCTATTGATTCCCTACAACTACTTCCTGAACGCCATTTTTGTACAATTAACGGTTTCAGAGTTACAACGATTTGAAAAAGGCAATTTTTGTGAAATGCAAAAATACATACGCCCTTTTTAAAAATCAGTCGTGAGTCGGATTGACATCTCCATCGGTTGAAAACTTATGGTTTGCCATACTGAAGCCATGTGCAAAGTTTCATCCAAATCGGAGAAGGTCGAGTCTGATGATCTGCTAAGCATTTCTGGAATTGCTCTAAAGTATTTACTGATGTATATTACTAGAAAGCTCTGTATTGCGCTTTAGTTTGTTCATCTCTCGAATATGCTACTGATATCTGGTCACATTATTTTACCAAAACAATATCCAATGCATTGAAGCGATTCAACGCAAATTTGTCCGATTCGCTTTCCGACGTCTTCCATGGAGATATCCTTCAAACCGCTGCAAGCTAATTGGTCTCGATTTATTATCTGTTCATCGTGATGTTTATACGGCTAGTTTTGTGGCAGATCTCCGCGAATCGATTGCTCCGAGCTATTGCAATTGTTACAATTAAGCATTCGACGTCGTAATCTTCGATCCTATATTTTTCTTCAGGTTCCGTATGCTGGAACTAGTTATAGATATAACGAGTCCATTACCAACATGTGCCTCATATTTGACAAATGTTTCAATGCAGTTCGCTTTCACATCTCATCCAAGTCAGTCGATAAAACAAAACCGCTTACGTTCGGGACGGAAGAAACCAAATACAGTATTGTGTAGTGAACAATAGAACGATCTCGAAATGAGTTAACCAAACGAACAAAAGCTACCGCCGGTAGGAAAGAATACAATTATTTTTGACTTCAGGCAGTGCAAAATTCGACCTTCGATACGAGAACTTGAAGGTTTGCTTAAGGAGCAAATGCATCTTGACATTAAACGTGTTCATTTACTTCAATGCAATAAGACAAATAATGTTGTTCACATCCAGTTTTATAAAGAATTTGATGCAATTCAATTCGCAAAAAACAAGAACAATGTACACTATGTGGAACATGAAAACATTGAATACAACATTCCAGTATATATGAAGAAAAGTGCTATAGAAGTGCGTGTGCATGATCTTCCCTCAAGCGTCATCGATCCTTATATTCGTAAAACTATGTCCCAATACGGAGAGATTCTCTCTATCGGAAAATAAAAATGGAAGAACTTTTTCCTCGGTATGCTAAATGGTGTACGTTTGGTACGCATGCGCTTGAAGAGACCTATACCTTCTTATTTGACTTTCGGTCAGGATACAAGAATCCCGTACAAATCACTTGTTACCTATCACAATCAGATGGCCACATGTCAATAATGCCAAAAAGCTGTTCACTACGGTAAGCCATGTGATAAACTGGACAAGGGGACAACTACACCAAAGGACAGCGGTGCTTCCTTCACACCAACCCCAAGCAAACCCAGTACACCTGTTACAGCCACCAACAACAATGAAGCATCCTCTTCACCGAAACCATCAGTATCCCCTATAGAACAAAGTACACCAACTGCAACTTACCCTCCAACCAACCAGTAACTGCAACCAATGTACAACAAGATGACGAGCCACGAACAAAGTGCCCCTCAATCCTTGCAGGAGGGAAATGGTAGCTCATATCCCCTAGAAAAAGGCTGACAACGAGATCCAATACAAAAAAATTGTTTGAAAATCGGCTCAATCGGCCACGTAAAGCTTGTACGCAAATAGGCCTGATTAAAAATATATTTTGAATAAAAAAAAAATGTTTCAATTCTTTCAACTTTCATTTATCACGTAATGTTATCAAGAAATCATTTTTCATGTTATTGTATCCGTAGATTTAGTTTCAATAGAAGCACTAGATTTGAGGAATATGAATCATTTGGATTATTGTAATCGGTTGATGCAAAAGATGAGGAGGTTTTATGCCTGCTGGAGAGCAAGTCTGATATAAATTAACTCCAGTGGGCTTTTCCTAGTTCAAAATAAAAGGAAAAAAAAAGATTAAAATAAAAGAATAAAATGGCGCCCCATAGTAATGAAGGGGTATTCACGTAAAAGTACAGGTCTAATATTTTTTCTCAAGGAACTGCTGTATATTTACATATAAAACATTTTTTCCGTGCAAGATTCAGAAGAATCACCATTATTCACACGAATTAAGAAAATTGTTTAAAAATACAGTAAAACTGAAAAAATAGTAAAACTGCCAGGAATTAAAACCGAAATCATAGCATATGTGTAATTGATTTGTTTATTTCGATCACAGAGATTCCTAATTAAATGGTCATTTCCATTTGCATATATTCACAAAAACTCTTTTCAGTAAGGGGTTGAGAATCAAACGACCAGAAGCCGATATGGTTTCTTTCAGAGTACTATTTTTCCAAAATTATTATATGGCTGAAAATAGCGCTCCAATTTTTTTTATTTATGTTTTCTTCGTTTTAAATACAATGACTAGGGCTCTTCATGCAATATCTTAAAATCGTCATATACCATTATGAATTTATCTATCTAGCGCTGCGAAAAAATAATGAAATTTCAGTTTGAGTTTCGTATATAAATATGCAGTGTTTCTGGTATCACCGAATATATTTTTTAGAAAATTTCTCCGAATTAATTTGTTCGACTTCAAGAGCTTATTAGCATACCACAGTGTTATTTGCTTCGATAAATTCTTTTGTGAGTTGTGTTATTATGTTTTCGATATGCCTGAGAATTGTGTACTTCGAATTGTCTCCACCTGCCTGACTTTCAGGTGTTTTCCTCAGACTGTCCAGAGAATGTTTCCATAGTTGTAGAGATGTGAGAAAAAAATATGGCGATTCCTTGATTAACTATTTTACAGTATCACCTGTTTGTGTTGTTCAAGTATATTCTGTCAGTGTCATACATAAAATTAAGTCCAATGAGTCCAATGATTTCTTTTGGACAATTATGGTTGTGGTGACTAATAAATACCTAGACTGTTGTATTTGTAGCTAGCTGTAAAAATACCAATGCCGATTCTGTCATCAATTTTAAAGAAATTTCTGAAATATGCATGACCTATCAATTTCAGCCCGATTGAAATTGAATGGTTTACCAAATTATGCTGCACCACAGAGGATTCACATTTTCCCGATCTTCGGTTGTAGTTTCAACAGACACGAGAATCTGCCCTCTCATTTGCTCAGGGTTTTGCGTTCTGCGGTTTTCCCAACGAACGAATGGAAACCGTCTGCCGTCATCATTAGATTAACCTTCGCCCCATGAGATTCCGCAGTACATACCGTGAAAATGCAAACGTGAACACGAATCTCTGGCGACGGCCACCCAACAGTCGTTCATCTTCGGGCCCCCGGGACGGTGTGCGGTGATGTACGTAAACAATTCGAAACTTTTACAAGTGCTCACTACAAATTGCATTCCATTGCTTTGTTTCCGGAACGGGTGGCAGCATCGACGGGTGCGGTTTGAAGACGGATGGTGGAAGGATTCCAGCAAAATAGTTTTCGAGTGTTGTGTCGCTTTATCCGCATTTAATCGAAACAATTGTAGCATGTCTTGAGATGCTGTTCATTCTCGAGTGCGCTGGTATGTGGCATCTCAGGATAATGCCACGAGACCGGGATTGGGAAATTTGGATTGCGGTGCAAGCAAAATTCTATAAAAAAAAAGATGTTACGTTCGTGTTATTTTTTATTACTTTGTGTATGTTTTCCTCTCCATTCTGCAGAAATTATGTACAATGCGAAAAACAAGCAACCAACCAAATGAAAAGCAAACCGGCGACTGAGAAGGATATGGCCCAGGCAACGAAATGAAATTGTTTTATACATTTTCACTCCTGTTTGCTGTAGGTTTGCAGCCATTAGCGAGGACGATGAAAATGACAGAACCATTGAATTTTTATGAAGCATAAAATTGGAATAACAAATATGGCTTGCTTGGCGGTCCGGTTGCATCCAATGCTCGGCCACCGGGCTGAAGGAACTATAAAAAGGATATCAGAAAATTGTGGCGTATTTTAGATTCTTTTGTGTGCGCTGGCCCAGTTCTGGGATCGAATTTACTTGTTTTGCATCTCTGATGCCGCAAAGTGCTGGTTGTAATAAATATTTTATTTTATTCGAAGTGTTTCGAATATTTTTTTTCTCTCTTTTTTGAAGTATCGTTTATTGTTTTCCATTTTGTTAGGCTATATAACTGACGAGGGAAATTTCTGTCTCATCTACTACTTGCACATTTTATTCTCAATCCACTTAAGCATTTTCAGCACCGACTGAACCGACCGAATCTGAAAATCTGCATTTGTCAGGACATCTGCCCCATTGGTGATTCGGAATGATTTTCCGAAACCTTTAATCGCTTTCATCACGTCCTCATCGGGTGTGTCGTCACCAGCGAAGATAACCTTTCTGCTTTTCCAGTTTTTGTCGAAACTGGAACTCAGTATGAGTTCGGCTGCCCGGCCCTTGTTCCATTCGATTGGTGGATTGGCTTCCAGAGCGTTGTGCGATGCGAAGGTTCGGTAGCCATAACTTTCAATGATTCGTTTCGCATTCACTAGAAGATCGGGGACCAAATTGGGCTCCATCTCGCGGTAATGTAGCGTAAAGGCTATTTGCTTGTTCTGAATCCATGCCCCGTTGTAGGCGACCTGTGGTTTAGTGGGGCGTAATATTATCCTTTCCGCTTTGCTATTGTTCGTTTCCTTACCTCTTTGGTGAGTTGTTCGATCATTTTGTGAAAATTTGCTGTAGCTTCCTCCGATATCGTTTGATTAAGCTTAGTTCCATCCGGTAGCTGAATTTCCAGACCGAGATTTCCGGAGTAAACTATACCATCGATTCCCACTTTTTCTCGCAAGTCATCCAAACTTCGTCCGGATATGATTGCTACGAACACTTTCCCGCTATTGGCTATACGACGCAAAGTTTCTTTTGTTTCCGGTGGAATGACACTTAGCTCCGGACGGTCTGGAACTTCGGCGAGTGTTCCGTCATAGTCTAATAACAACGCAATGTGTTGGTCATCGCCAATGTAGCTTCAAGTAAACAGTTAATTACTTCTGTAGTTACTAATAAAGACTAGGGATTTGGTCCCAATTTACCTGTCCAGATATTGTCCGAAATCTTCTTCTGAAGTCATTCTATCGACTGGTAGTGCTACTAGTAGCACTCTGATGGATAAAAATATCCACTACTATTTTGTTATGAGCGTACATTTCTTTACCAAACCTATAGCATCACTCAGAGCTGACATTAGTTTTTTCTCAGTTTGTGTTCTATTTTTACACCCGTACACCAAACCAGGGAGGGAGCAGCTTACGACGTTTGTCTGTTACATAAATCGTAGATTTCGTCAATCGAAGCGTCCGCCGTTAGTCGACTGTAACACCTTTCCGCCGAATGAGATTTGAACCAATCCAGTTTGAAATGAACGTTTTTTTTTCTAGTGTAAACTGAAAATGAAGAATTTGAATTCAATGTCGGATGACGACATTTCAATATGAACGTAGAAAAATATGTCCTCAAGAAATACAAATTCGTTCTTACGATGGTTTGTTAGTTAGATAACATTTAAATATTCTCAAGAAAATTGAAAAGTTTGTGTAATAAATGACGATCGATTGATGTATTGCCTTTGGTATACTGCGTAAGTGTGGTCTGCGGTAATGATAATGCACATTTCTCAAAAGAGGTATTTTAGATTTAACTTCATGTTTTGTTATACTGTTCTACTGTGGTTAAAAAACAGTAAGACTCAGACAATAATTTCAAAATTCGTTATTTATTCTTCCATATCTATTTCGTCCCCCACGTTGTTACCATTAAATTTGCAAAATATCTGGTTTTGGGTAAAATAATGATAGATAACGATAATGGATAGGAGTAAATTTTGAAATATAACGTTGCTATAAAAAAAATAAATGTGTATATACAAATACAACCCTATTGGGTCAGTTCTCCTGATTGGTAGGTGTAGGGCTTAGGGAACTGAGTTGTCGCGGTGCAAATACGAGGGCGGAAATCGTACAAGAACTGGGACAGTCAAAAAGTGGAATGAATGGTTGGTGATAGGAGAGATCTCGAATAACTGCTCTCTTGGGTTCTGACCGTGAAAGTGAAAAGGTGGCTACGAGTACAGTTCGATAGTAGCATATAAAGTTCTCGAGTAAATTGTGTGATTTCGGACGGTCGAACCTGCTAGGAAAGCCCCGATCACTGGGTCCCTATCCGACACCAGTTAACCGTTAAGGATCGGCAAAGCGCCCTTTCTCGCCCTGTCTGGTTTTCTCCAGCACGGCTAACCGTAAAAGAGCCCGGCATGCTGTCGTCGCGGGTCCGTCTGTCAAGCAGCAAACTTCACTCCGCCCTCTAATCCTCAAGGACGACCGTGGGGTCGTACACCCATCCGTATTGAAACTGACATCTGCCCGTGTGCGGCAGAGGACTATCTAGCCACAAGGTTTCGTCATCGCCCGGAGCCATCAGAGTTCGTCGATCATCTATCGAGCCATCACGTTTTATGTGCGCAAGGAATATCGCTACCGGTACCGCCCTAACCTCACCGTTTAACCATACGATAGGAGCAATCTAGAGTTAGGCAAATCACGTGGATAATTATATCATTGTTAACTGCACATTATCATCTTTGCCTAAGCCCAGATCCGAAAGCTGCCCTAAACAACTCAAATACGACCCTGGGACTCGAGGACCAAAAAAAGAGGCCATGTGTGCCCACCCCGGAACGTGCATACCAGACGTTGGGGCTTAGAACCCTTTCTCCTCCAGAACAGGTTAACTTCATCCTCGGGGGCTAAGAGCAGCCGCGTCCCAAGAAGGTAACAGATAGTTTGGCCGGTCGGAAGGAATTCGGAGTGCACCACACCTCGATAATCAAAGAAAACTGTCAACATTACTTGTTTTGACGTGATTTAGATTGAATCTTTTTAAAACAACTCGTACCAATCAAAAACACTTGCTCGCGACATAGAATCATCACCGAAGGCCTTTTGCAACATTCTGAACATTTCGGTAACAGAAATTTGATTCCGCACACATACTTTAATGGAACTTCTTAGATGAATAACTTCACTCATTGCAAAAATCGCCGATTGCACTTTTAATACTTCAGAAATACAAATGTATATTAAACACTACTGAATATTTTGACGTGACACTTCGACAGATGTCACTGACAGTCATACCAAGCTAGAAAAAAATTTCGACAAATAAGGTTTCCTCGCGAAATATAATTCAAAAGATTACTTTTTGCCCACAGTAGAAGCATATAATTGAATAAGTTTACTGTACGTCAAGACTAAGAAATAATAGACAATCCGTAATTTCGCTAAATGCTACCATTACCAAGGTACAGCAATTTCTTCGAACAGGAATTTATTGAAAACTGCTATTTTTTGTGCCAAATAAGAAGCTAGAAGAACTTTTTTCAAAAATTCTTTTGTTTTGGTGTCAATCTCATTTGTTGACGATTTCTCATTATTGTACGATACCTACACTTTTTTATCATCATCATAGTTCGAAAATCGCAGAGCTTCTATTGTATATGAAGAGACTGAAATAAACGAATGGTATTGTTGCGTTCCTTGAATATTAATCGCTCAATAATTATTGGCCATTGAGCTGTGGCTTGGTACTTTGGTATAGTTATAGTTCTGTTCTAAAACCACGGTACCTTCGAAACGGTAACATATTTTTGAATGACCCCTTTTTGTGCTTAACAGTTTTCGTACTTGCATGTAATTGGATTAAAAATTTGTTAATACTTTATTGGAACAATTTTCAAAAATCTACACGGAGAACCCTCCGATCATAAAATAGCGATATCACAGTTTTTGATTTTTGCGATAGTTGATTTAACTAATTTCTTTTTGATTCAACCAATATGGTTTTTGATTTGCATACATTCAAGTAGTTGAAAAATATGTTGTTTTGAATTGGTGAAATTGCACGGAACGACCGAAATCAGCATTTTCGCGAAAAATTTAGTTGATTTGCTGATTTTAGTTAGTTATTTTTTGAGACAACTAAAAAATTCTTAGTTTTGCTAATTTAGATTTTTTATTCTCATTCCCTTAATAATAATAAAATATTTGTTGAAATGACTATTTTTAATAGTTGAATTCACAAATTAAACGTGCTGTCATTTCTTAGCTAAGGCACATTACATTTCCATTCAACTAATTTTTTAGTTGAATCAAGGAAATAAAATGTTGTTTTCAACCAATATGAATGGTTGAATTGGCTTCTGCAATCTGCAGCTATATGGCGCCCTGTCACCGAGACGGTCACACCGTAATGACTACTAGCCACTAGATGGCACACTACTGCCGAAAAAATTTCAGACGCGGTTGTCTTTTCCATATTGGCAGGTATAAATACGATGTTGTATTGGAGAAAAAGACATAAACGAAACATAAACATCTTTTTCAATTTTTTTCTTCTAAATCACTGTTTTCTTCATTCTCACTGAAAACTTTGAGCACTCGGAAAACAAAAACCGAATACAAGTAGTACACCGGACGGCGCAGCTCGGAAGGTTTGAAGATTCAAAAAAACTTTATCACAATTAGAGTGAAACATTCGAAATTCACTTCACTGTTCCGCGTGAAAACATTATTACGCACAATCGCTTCAAGTGCGCACAAATTCTGAATAAATACGATTTCCACCAACAGTTTACGACATTTTTACATATCGGTTTAAAAATTTAAATAAAGATATATCGAACACATGCGAAAAACATTAAAACAATTTTCAAGCAGTTTCAACAAGACTGTCCTTTTTAGCTTTTTAATGGATTGTTTTGCTTTGACACTTCTCATGAGTTTTTGGCTAATAAACTTGTTAATAATACCCATTTCAGTTTTGTTTTCTTTGTGCTGTCCTTCAGTAATGATGGTGATAGATAAATAGAAACAAATTTTCTGATTTTAATAACAAAATTAGTTGTCAATGAGAATTTCGTACTGGATTGAAATATTGCTGGTTTGTGTCCAGAATATTCGCGAACTAAACACATTCTTTTAAAAATAAGAGTTTTTTTCAGCAAAGTAAATTCTCAATTTTAACTAATTTTATAGTTATTTTGGAAATTTTGTTGTTAAAATCAACTAGTTCAAAAACAGTAATACGAATTAGGCGCAGAGCTAATTTCGGTCGTTCCGTGTGTGTTCATTCGATTTGAGAAATTTATGATAACAAGTGTTTATCTAACAGCTGTGTTGTGATAAAGTTAACCTTGCTTAAGATGAAAAAGATTTGGTGACAAATTAGAAAATGTTTATGAAATATCGTATGCGCAAAAAATTTATGCTTCAAATTCGATCATTGATTTACTTCCAGCTGCTTGATACCGACGATGATGTTCATGCATTAGGAATAAAACACTTTTTGACATGAATTTAATTTATAAAAGTAACAGGAGCGAAGGGTTTCAAACACACATAACGCGCTGCGTTTGAATGGCGCATTTGAATTGCCTTCGCTAAATTCCAATTCCCAGCGGTTGATGCACCCAAGCTCATATAAATTGACTAAAATTATCAGTGCATAACTTTAGTTCAACCGTTTGAAGGCATCATCTTTCAATATTCATTTTAGGTAAATTTAAAAATTTCGCTAATTTACTCGCCCCTCCGGGCACTTTTGCTGATTAAAAAAGTTTTTCTACATCAATCATTTCCGATCGAATCAGAAGTATTTTTTATAATTTAGATCTTTACTGATCTCGACTTGACATGATCATGATCATACAGAAATCAAAATCACTTAGAGATCAGATCAGTTCTGATTTCGTAATGATAATTTATTCCTTGGTTAAGTTCACTTGAAATCAGCAATGATCGGCGGTTTTTCCAGCCCTAATAATATTACATGTCAATATAAAATACTGTTTATATTTTTACAACGATATTTATTTCATGAATCTCAAAATACCAAACTTATTTCAAATAGATCATGACGTGTATCAGTGAGTATATTTTGATTAATTTCGCAAATCAATAACACTGTTAGAGTTGAATCAACTATTTGTAATGTCTAAAACAAATAAAACCAATTTATTTTTCAACTAACAGAATTTTGTTTCAATAACAACACCAGTTATTTCAACTAAAATATTTGTTGAAATTGAAAGGTATGTGTCCTCACTAATTGACAGCATTTTTTTAAACAGTGAAATTGGTTGTTCCAACCATCGTTTCTGCTAATAGAAAAATAAAAATGACAGTTTAGTTAAAACAACAATCGATTAGTTGTACCAAATTTTAACCAATCGAATTCAGAAAATCAACTAATATTCTGGTTGAAATGGGACCGCGGGTGGTTCCGTGTATCTATTTGTTAAATACTACAACATTTTGGTCTATTATTTCTCCATGTTAACATAGGGTGCTAAGAATTTGTCTTCGATATTAAATAAAAATATAACATAAAGTATTCGAAATACGTATCTGTGATGTATCGTTTAATATACATTTTCAAAGTGTTGTTGTGTATAGTGAATATAGTACAATTAAATGGTGTTGAAACATTATTATAGTGAAATTGTTATTGCTATTATTATTGTTCTTAATTACGCTTAAGTGACAAATTAGTCGAATATATAACAGTTTTTTTACTGTGTATACTATAAATCCTTGTGATCGAAATAGTTATTCCGCGTCGCGTAAAAGGTGATATTTCATTTGAAATCCGAACGTGAACGTAAAAAGCGTCTAATATTCAAATAATTTATCGAACAAAATTTAATATCTTATTTACAGCATGCAGAACGCCTACTCTATATAAAAGAAAGACTGGTGTGATGCGAAATCAAAAATGGCAAATATAACACTCACAGCCATTTTTTTAGTCAAAAATGAGTTCTTCCTTCTTGTCTTACCCACCTCGAAATAATTCACAACAAGTGCCATTTTAAACTGCAATAGATATCTCTCACAAAAAAGGCGGGTGGGTAATGTCAGAGACATAACTCGATGTCGTGAATACGAAAACAACTGACATGTTCTTTAACACTTCCGAATATCAATTAGTTGATCAATTGTATGAATTATGCAAGTATTCCCCTTTTCACATTTTGCGCCAAAACAAAGAAGGCTTCACTTGATCTCGATTACTGTGAAGCGAAAAGTGCACAAATCTAATCAAACTGTTCTAGATTTGCACTAAACTGAGGATATTTATCTTTGATTCGCGAAGAAGAAAACTAGAAAACTTTTAGAACCGTTAGAACGGCTGATTTTGTGTGATGATTCCCATTTTCCCCTTTTGTTGTTTTTTTCAGCAATGCAAACGACTAGCAGCTGTGACGTAATCGCTCTTGTCGGAAGCGAAACTAGCTTTGTAAACGACACACAATACATCCGCTCGCAGTGGCGATAGAATCCAAACTGATCCAATTTTTGTTAAGAGGTTTCTTAAGGTGATTTCGTTTGTAGCTTTCTCACTAATGGGCGGTCCAGCAGCATATAAAATTTAAAGTCGATTATTTCATTTCGGATTTGCATTTCATTGAAAGAAACTATCAGGATGCTGTACGGGAGTCATTCCTGCCTTTTAGAAGAACCAAATTGAGGAACTCACTACGAGCCTTGGTATTACATTCCTGTAGTGGAATTCGACTTTCTGTTTCCACACTTTACTTTAATTATGATTACATCGTTTTGTTATTTGTTTTTAGCTTTTTGTCTTAACATACAGCGTATTTCAAGCTTCGCCGTTTTGGGGCTTTTTATCTCTTTATCGTCCAAGATGTTGCTCGAAGCGTTGGTGTAGATGGTGTAGTAGCGGGTTGCAATCGACGCTATAGCAGATTAGAACACCAGCAGGTTGGTCACAGAACTGACATGAAGCTAGTAGATTCTCGTAGGCTACCAGCGTTTCCCAAGTATACTCCCGGGGCAGGTCGAAAATATCATGTGAGACGTAATCGTCTCATATAATGGCATACGTAGCACACACACACCATTCCGGAAACCTTCCAGAATATTATTTTCATTGGAGGTCATGTACACGCACTTCGATGGCCCCAGGGTTTTGTATTTAACATTTTTGCACTCAACACTGTGCACCGAAGCAAAAGTTAGTCTGAGAATCAAAAATCTTGGCATGTTATATTTACAGATTCATCTTTATATCTATGTGGAATCGTTCTTTTAGCAAGATTAGCATGGTGTTGACGAAACAATCTTGTGATCACCATTGTCGAATGTCAAGTGTTTACATAACACCGATTACTTCCATTAATCTACAAAATTGATGAATAGAGTAAAGCGTGTTAACGACCGTGGTGTTGTATTGGATGCAAAACTTACCTTTAATCAGCATCGTTCTGCTAGTATCTAAGGCAACGAAACAACTCGGATTCATAGCTAAAATCGGCAGAAATTTCAAGGATCTACATTGTTTGAAGGCGTTATACTATTCCTTAGTGCGGTCTGTTAGGAACGACCCCTGGAACGACGAAGGAAGATTCAACAAGTTGCGTTTCTGGCGAAGATTATCAACGGCGAAATCGACTCTCCAACGATCCTGTCCCTCATCGACTTTTACAACGAACTCTTCGATTAACAGGCTTGCTTCAATGAAGAAACCATCGGATATTGTTTTGCGTGTGTTCGCACTTTCTCCCTAGTACAAAATTTATTTGATTTTGTTCACAAAGCGTCTCAATCCTCGATTTCATGACATGAACATGACCTTAGATTCAGTAAGACCTTTATTGTCAGATGAAACAAGCAAACAAATAAACAAATACTGACTTGTGTTTGTCGACATTACTCATTTCGAAACCGTAATATTGTGCTTTTGTGCTCTACTTATCATTTCTGTCGTCCGGGCAGTAGGCAAATTGCAACTGTGTCGGATGAAATCCAGATGCGAAATTAGTTTCACTTTTAGTAATTAGTAATGAATTCAAAACTGCGCAAACTTTGATTTTGCTACCTAAAATAATTAACCTAACCTAACATTTAGCTCTTGCAAATTTTACGATAAACATTTCCATAAGTTGCCTCATTCCAGTTGATTGATGATTTAATTGACGTGTGTCCCAAGCCTTCGAGCTAATGTGTGTAAAGTATTCCTTATTTTTAATTATTTGATGCAATTTGTAATTGTTTTCCTAACAGTCGTCTGCCTGTCTCTAGAGATTAAACCTACCCCTGAGAATCCGAAACCCTCTTCCCTAGCTCAATTCTGATGATTAAATACTCAATTTCACTTCATTAGGGTAGACATTTTGCTACCGTGCTCAGGTCATTTGGTATTACAAGGTGTCCCATGTCGCAATAATTGATATTAAGTGCACCGCTCAAGTGCCTGAAGCTCGAGGTTGGCCCCTCCGATGGGAAATGGGGTAACCTAGGTTATCGCAATTATTCTCGATTATCTCTTCCGATACGAGGTGACACTTTTGTCAACAAGGTGCAAACTGTGTTCGGTCCGTGAAGGAGTACTGTTCCTGTGGGATCAAAATGAAGACATTTTCATTATTATGATACAATTTATACGACAGAGAGTTTACCCTGGGTGAACCCGATCAACAGGAAATAGTAAAATGTTTTATTCGTGGAAAAACTGTAACTGATACTGTTACACCTGGAACCGATTTCGACGAAGAACATAGTTTCGATATTATTTTGCTATGACATCGCAATCAGGGTATTTCCCCCTCTTTTTTTGTTTCACCAATATCAGCAGTAGCGGGCTACTCCAGCTTCTCCGCTTGGCGCGAGAAGGGATCCATCCACACGGTGGTTTGTCCCATTTTTCATTGCACTAATTATGGCGTCAACGTCGTCGTTTCTTCCACTTAAGTACTGCTTTATGGCGTACCATCCTGTCAAGATTCGTTGCTATTTTTTTTCACCTGCCACTGCTCATTGCCGTTCACCGAAGTAGCTCAAATTTCCCATGGGTCGAATAATGAAACTGGTGCAGAATGCGATAATATCTTACGGACCAACCAAGGGACTCATTGTACAAGGACCGTGCTACTGAAGCAGCACAGCTTCATGGATAAGCTGGGCGAAAAATGAAATCATCAGCATCTACTGGTTTGTTGATCGCAATGGAAACCAAATCCGTAGCGAGAGTGAGAAAGCATCTCCACCCAATTGAAGCAGTATTTCACAGGAAGTAAAATCACTTCACTTAAAACATGAAATTTAAATGAGTGGTTTAATAATAAATGATGCTTTAAATTCAGAATTATTGAACCTAACAGTAATTGAAAAAGTGCAAGAAAACCCAAAAAAACTTAACCACTCCTTTATGCACTATGCACAAAGTTTGAGTTTCGAGTTTTACTTGTTGTCAGCTAGTCAGCCATGGAAAAATACATACTGTCTCTGGGGATAAAATGTGACGCCAACGTCTCTTAAATAATAATGCCAGCAGAACTAACCGACGGGTCAGTTCAGGTGTCACCCAAACCGAATACGAAAAGTTTCAGTTTTTTTTGCATTTGGCACTGCCAGCCATGTCAGGTGGGACCCGGGAAGCCGAACAATTGCTCCCGAGGGTAAGGTTGACGTTTAAACTCTGATTTCGATGTTCGGTGTACGTACAGTCTCATGACTTTTTTCCACCATTCGCTATCGAACCGAAGGAAGCTGATTCTCTTCTTTTGCACAAACCAACCGATAGCGATCTTCAGGTGAATTGCTGAATAATGTGCACAACCAACACGCCCGGAAGAGGGCGTGTTTCTGCTAAAAGGTCGAAACGGAAAATTCGGATGACACCGCCGGTGGGAGTTCAGAAAGGCATAAAATGCAGAAATGTTCCAGTTTGTTGAGAATGTCGACCAGTATTTTTTTCCCACTTTACGCAAGTTGGCATGAAGTCGGGGGGAAAAACTGCACACTACATCTGGATGGTAGTTGCTATTCCGTCGATGTTCATTTATGGAAACACACTGAAACAAGACTGGAAAGCAGTTGCGGTTTATCCCAAGAGGTCAGCAAAATATAGAAAAATGCTCTTAAACAAGATGGCAGTTTAAGTACGAACGCAACTAAAATTCGATCAGTATCAGTGGTACAATGTGACATGTTCCGTAAGATAGCATCTAGATAGAAACGGCAATAATAATAATCTTCGTGATTCCAGGTTTTAACAGCATGTTCTGGAAGCCTGTTAATGGAAATAGCTTGGTTGTTTTGAAATATTTAGACACTACCACATCATATTTATGTCTTTCGAGCTAAAGGTTTTAAACTAGGAGCTTAAAGCTAAGGTGCTTCTAAGTCTCGGCTCTCAGAAAATTTTCATCAACAACAACATTGAACCAAATGACTCAATTATACATAATTTAATGTGGTGTAATTCTAGCATTATTAAATAAAGACTAGTGTCAATTTCCCGATCAATAAATTCTTTACATCATCGACACATCTGGTGATTAGATCTAATTATGTATCATGTAACCCATGCGAGATATTTACTGACCACCAGAAGTATCAATTAATCTGCTTGCCACCAAGATACCGATTTTGTGACGGTTGATTATTGCGAATGATATTTTCAATCATATAGTAAAGATAGGGTCCTGTTGTTTACACCACTTATGTAGTTGTTTATTCGTTTTCATTAGTTTGTTACGAAATGCGTGGACTTTCAGCAGAACAACGTCGAAAAATTGTGTACAAATGGTGCACAGAACGCGGACTGCCACTGAGGAAGATAGCAAAAATGGAAGGAGTAAGTGAAAAAGCCGTGCGAAATGCTATCAGGAAGTTCGGTTAGGATAACACCTTTGAGGATAAATCGAAAACGGGTCGAAAAAAAGGTCCTGTTCACCCTCAGTTGGATAAACTGTTCGGTGAACTGAAGGCGTTCGAGCAAAAGAAGGAAGTTTCAGTTCGGGATGTGGCCAAAAAAGTGGGCACTTCGAAGTCAAATGTTCTTCGTGCTAAATAACGTTTGAGTCTTTGAACCTATAAGAAGCAGAAACAACCAAAACGTAGTCCGAAACAAGAAGCATCGATCAGGCTGAGGGTTCGAAAGCTGTACAATACGATTCTTGCTGGAAATTTCAACTGCATAATCATGGACGACGAAACCTACGTGAAACTCGATTACAAATCCTTGCCGGGACCACAATATTATACAGTGCCAGAAGGGCAAGTGTTGAACCAGTCCGAGGCATCGATTGAAGTCGAAAAATTTGGTATGAAAGTTATGGTCTGGCAAGCAATTTGTAGCTGCGGTAAGATTTCGAAACCCTTCATCATCACTGCTTCAATGAACAGCAAAATATACAACACGGAATGTTTACAAAAACGACTTCTACCCATGATTCGAAGCCACAAGGATCCTGTTGTCTTCTGGCAAGATCTTGCTTCTTGCCACTACTCGAAATCAACTGTAGAATGGTATACTACCAAAAATGTCACTTTCGTCCCAAAAGACATGAATCCACCAAATTGCCCACAACTTCGACCAATTGAGGAATTTTGGGCATTAACGAAGGCACATCTTAGGAAACATGTCTCGGCAGCCGAAACCATTCAACAGTTCTAAAAAGATTGAAAAAAAGGCGGGTGGGTAATGTCAGAGACATAACTGGATAACGTGAATACGAATAAAACGCACGCTTCCTTCACACTTCGGAATATCAGTAAGTTAACCGATTGTGTGAATTGTGCAAGCTTTTCGCTTCTTCATTACTAGTATTTTAAACTATGCATTTTTACTAAGGTACGGATTAGTTACATCAAACATTCTGAGCTGAGGGAAATAGGCGAAAATTTTCTAATTAGAACCTCTTAGACTGTAGATTTTAGGTAACATTTGGATCTGTTAGAATGGCTGATTTTGCATAATGTTCTCCATAGTGATCTACTTTTCGTTGCATTCTGCTCTAATGCAAACGACCAGCAACAGGATGATGCAATCGATCTTGTTTGAAGCGAAATTGGATCACCCCGCAACAGAACTGTTCACAGTGCCGATTGATTCCATATTGAACAATTTTTGGTTAATGACTTTCTTTTTACGTGATTTCGTGTGTAGTTTTTTCACAAATGGGCGATTCCAACGGCCACATATAGAATTTTGATCATTTCAGCTTTTCACATTTCAGAGAAAGAAACTATCAAAATGTTGTACGGGATTCATTTCTGGTATTCAAAAGGGTCGAATTATGGAAGTCTATGATATTAAACACTGTTCGGAGTATTTTTCTCGAATGCGAAGCAGTCAAATACTGACTTTATACGCACTCGTTTGGTGTGAATTTTTCGCTACGAAAGGTGCTTTTGGAGTTATTAGAAGGATTGATTTGGCATAATGTACCCCATCTTTTTCCACTATCCGTTGTATTTTGCTCCAATGCAAACGACCAGCAGCAGGATGACGCAATCGTTCTTCTTTGAAGGGAAATTGGCTTCGCGAACGTCCTGCAGTTGATTCAATACTAATACTGGAACTGGATCTGAGCTCTGGACCTGATCCAACCGGAATGATTCACTTGCTTTACTTTCGCTCAATCAACTGCGCAGGCTAAGATGAACGAATTATATCAAGTGTTAACCGTTTATACCTACCCATACAGGAAAGGCATCATGAGTTTTCTTCTTTGATACTCATTGATATCAAACATTTCAGAAAACTTTAATTTTGAATTATTTGTGAGTATGTCATACAACTAAAAATGTTATCATAAATTGATGATCTTGTTTCCGATGGTATGTCGCAAAAATTTATGTTGATACGCTAGATACAACAAGAGATATTCACAATCATAACCTTATCACTCTCTAAGTGTAAATTTTGAAAAGGCGCCCCATATTAAAGTAAGTCGTATTCACGACAAAAGTGTCAAAACTTGTCGTCAAGAAGTCTGTACGGAACTTAATGAGGAAAGTTCGCAAGAAAGTGCGCCAGCTAGTCTACAATGGCTAAGTAGCAAATGTTGAGAATAATATTCTGTGTAATATTATCAGTATACCGAATAAAATTTGAATATCTAACTTTTTTGAATTATTTACAGCGGAATCAAAGTGCGTCCATACTTTCTGGAACAGTCTTTAGAATTAACAACTTGAGGCTTCTGATTCGTAATAGACGCATTTCGCGCCAAATCGTAATCGGCGTTGGCAGTGCATTTTTAATTTTTAATCACAATTTCTGGACATGTAGGCTCTTTCAAAAAAACGTGTTCTATCAACCTAGTAGTGATATGATACCTTTTATGTCGATCCGTATGCTTACTGAATGCGTTGTTTCTCGAAAATTGTGGTTCGAGAGAATGGTAATCGATTGCAGTATTAAAATGAATTGGACGAAAAAATTCTAGATAAATTTTTGAATTAATTGAAATATTACTTAATTTACTAATATTAAATTTAAACTTACCGGTGGTTATATTTGGAGTACAAATAAGTTTGGCCCGTTTTCAAAAAATGGCTCTGACTGTTATGAATATTGAACAGTAACGACGGATGTCGAAAGTTTGAAGAGGTTAGACATCTGTCATTAATATTTAGTTTATATTGCTTCGAGTTTTTTGTTCATAAATACGTGGGATCCACAGTACCTTGAGTACGCAAGGAATTTATTAGTCGAGATCTGACATCACTATACTCCACGCATGTCCAAACGACATGATCAATATCGTGATAACCTTCGCCACAAGCACAATGAATAGTCTCGGAAAGTCCAATTCGAAGGAGATGTGCATCTAACGTGTAGTGATTGGACATGAGTCTGGATATCACACGAATAATGTCCCTACTCACATCCAGTCCCCTGAACCATGACTTTGTCGGTATTTTAGGAATAATTGAGTGCATCCACCTACCCAGGTCATCTTTATCCCAAGAAGCTGACAAGTGTTCTTTGACGAGACGCGCTATAGAATTCGTTGAAAGCAATCGGTCTCTCATAAATTTCACCCTCAATAGCACCACGTTTAGCTAAACTATCGGTTCTTTTATTGCCTGGAATGAGTCGATGCAATGCAATGCAATGAGCCGGGACCCAAACTATTGTGATTTGATAATTATTAATCAATATGTCGTTCAGGCATACCAAACCCAGTAGTCTCTTCAATTCGCTTGCAGAACCATTAGAAGAAGCTCAACAAGCAGTTTCTGTACGATTGAAATCCATGGGAATGATTCAAAAGCAAAGCAGTTAGGTGCCTTATGAAGTGAAACCGAGAGACATTAAAAGGCGATTTTTCACTTACTAGCAGTTGATTCCAAAGCAAAAATAAAAGGAGTTTTTTTACATCGAACTGTTAGTGTGTATGAAAAACGGATATTCTATGAGAATACTAAGAAGAAAAAATACTGCGATAAGCCCGGTCAATTCTTACCATCGACCTCAACGTCGGATATTCATGGTTCGAAGGTCATGTTGTGCATCTGGTGAATCAAACGGGTGTTATGTACTATGAGCTGCTACAACCAGGCGATGTTATAACGGGCGATCAGTATAGGGTGCAATTGATGAGTTTGAGCCGTGCATTACGAGAAGAACGGTCGGAATACTAGCAAAGAAATGATTAAGTTATTATCCTGCATGATGATGGTCGGATTCATGTCGCTTAAGGTTGTGAAAAAATGTTTGCCGCATTCGCCATATTCTCCTGACATTGCTTCGTCTGATTACTGGTTGTTCCGACGGATGCAGCACGATCTGGCAGGTCATTCATTTACTTCTTTCGTATAAATCGAAAATTGGCTTCAAACTTGGATCGCCTCTAAAGACGAGACATTTTTTCGAGATATAATTCGAAAATTGACGATACATTGATTAATCCTAATATTTTAAAATAAATGCATTTTAGACCCCAATAAAACGGTTCGAATTGATTTTAATAACTTCCAATAATTGAAGGCAGTTATAATCGATATAGTTATAAAATGTATGAGTTATCACATAAAATTCAAAGATTTTCCTGAACTTCCTAACAATTATGTTTGCCAAAACGAAACCGTACTAAAAACATACAAAACACTATGTTGAAGAGTACTGTATCCTATTTTGCTATTATTCATGAACGATTAGATTCGAAATTCTGTCTAATTTTGATTCCATGCGTATTTTAATTGAAAATACTTGAAATTAACTATTTTACACTGAAAAAAGCTTTAAAAGTTCAGGGCTTCTTCAAGAAAAAACACTGCTTATCGTTCATACAGGTTTCATTTCCCACGAAAAAATTTCGATTTCGAAAATGCAATAATATAAAAAAGGTTTGATAGAATTCAATGACCATACATTTATTTGACAGGTTGATCCATGAAATTTATTTATGAACAATTTTTGGTTTCAACCGGACAGCGCTACATGCCACACAGCTAACGAAACAATCGATGATCTGTGAACACTCCATGAAAATCGATTTATCTGCAGAAATGGTGATGTGAATTGGCCTCCGAGAAGCTGCGATTTGACGCCGCTAGATTATTTTCCTTAGGAAGGGGTTAAAGATAAACGCCAACCATCCAGAAACAATTGAAGACCTCAAGCATGAATTTCAAGTTGCTTTTGATGACATAAGACCATAAACAGTTGAAAATGTACTCAAAAATTAGGTGGATCGAATTGGCTACTGCCAAGCCAGCCATGCAGGTCATTTGAACGAAATAATTTTTAATAAAAATTTCATGAATCAACTTTCAAATAAATGTATAATCATTTAAATCAATCAAACCGTTGTTGCCTTTCTCATAAAGAAAGGCCATACAATTACTGCAAAAACCGACTTTTGAATCGAGGCCAAATGAGGAAATGGCTGTGTGTGTGTGTGTGTGTGTGTGTGTGTGTGTGTGTGTGTGTGTGTGTGTGTGTGTGTGTGTGTGTGTGACAAACTTAAATTCGGTTCCGACTTCCACTTCCGGAATTACAGGGTGATATGCACCAAAAATGTGAAAATAATGCATTAAAAATGTGAAAATAATGTCACTCACTTTTCTCGGTGATGGAAATTCTTAAGATTCCATAAGAATATCCCAATTTTCATTAGGATCAAACCCCTGGTTCTGGAGATAGCGTGCTCAGTATGAAAACGTCAATTTCAGGAATACTTTGTTCATAAGCTACCTCTGGCTAGTGATTTTCTCTAGTTTGCAGACCACGAGACTCTGTAACCAAATAAACCATTGATAGTCCCATAAATGATTGGCTGAATTTTATCCAAGTCCGGCTACCGGTACATTTTTCCCCAAAATTCAAATCGTCATAGAGAATCGTAAAAAAATGTGTAGGTCAATTAGTGCACCCGGGTGGATGTAAATGGTAAACAAAGATCAAAATAATAACAAATTTTACCATCATATCTTGTATTGACGTTTCTGTGCTATCTTAGCGATACTTGATATTTTCTTCAAATTTCTATTTAGAGAATCAAGTAATTGTACAATATCTGTTTAGCATCTGAATTAGTTATTATATCTTATTGATGAGTTATTCCAATTTTATTAAGTACAATTGATCCAGTAGTTCTATCTTCAAATAAAATACAATTGAATAAATCATGTAAGAAATTTTTTTATTATATTTATTCTCAATGCTAGAATATAAAATCTGTGAATGTTTTGTTTTCGGTTTGATATTAAAATGACAGAATTTTATAATTTGTTGACATTGTCTCATGAACACTTTGTTATGAATTTTGATATTTTAACTCTTATATCAAACTCAATAATGTTAATTTCTACCATTGAGAACATCTTGCCCTGGTTTGTTATTGGTTTGCAAATCACTTCTACTCGGGTATGGTTGAATGAACCGAATTTCACTATGCCGATATCCAGCTTTTGGTTGCGGAAGTACCAACAATAGTAATCAAATATAATAAAATGTAGCTCACTTCACTTTCTCACATATGATTTAATAGATTATCACTAACTAAATTAAATTCAAATGTAGTATGTCAATGTAGCAGTATTATGCAACAGAAATCTTCAAAACTAGTTCCTAAACTTTTTTAAATTGTTGTATTTCGGGGAATACAGGAGAAAATGAAAATGAGAAAGGCATCATTATACTACTAGGTGGATTAAAACAGGTTTTTTATAAAATTTGAAGGGGGGAAACAGGCTTATTAGTTAACCCCCAAATTTATGCAAGGTGCAAATACCCATTTTCACAGTTATTTTACGTTTCGTCTTTGCTTCATCAGTGCATAGTAGCTCAACATAAGCTGCTACGCACTGATGAGTCAAAGACGAAAGGTAAAATAACTGTGTTTTTTTATTATTGTATTTTTAAATTTGAAATTTCTCTTAGGACACCCTCGTGCCTATACCCAGACTGACGACTTCTCATCCGTAATGTTGGCAACAATTCAAACATTTAATTCGAAATATTGGCAGTGTCGTTGGCTTTACATTGTAATTGATAGGTCGTTTACTCGTTTAGAACTGGAAGCTGTTATTCCAAATGAACAGCTGTCGTCACTCTAGTTATAGGCACTCTAAAACAATCATGTGAATAGTTTCTCCTGCCTAATCTGAACATTTGGCTAATTCAGGGCAAAAGGACATAACGGTGGTGGCTTATTAAGAATATGATTGATCTATTATCTTGTTCCGGGCCGGATCACTCTAGGTCCTGTGTAGCATCCGTTGGTAATGTCTATGTGTATGCGGAACCTAGCTGGACCGATTACCAAAAGCTTAAGCTCATTTAAAAGCTACTATTAGGTTTTGGATCATATTCGAAAATCAAATGGCTATCATTGCTGGCTCCAAGCAAAATGATAAGGATCGCGATTGTTAGAAAATTTTGATTAAAGCAACCTTTTAGGTGTAAGCTCAAGTAAAGTGTTTCTGGTTTAGAAACAGTACCGATTCCGTTGAGCTCACTGCCAAATATTCAGTAAAAGTGAACGTTTAAGGATATTTTGATTGTTTGGAACTTTACACGCAGAATTTGAATCCAACTGGCTTGAAATTTTCTTATACGAAACATTAAAGTCGGTTAAGAAATTTACAGTCTGTTATCAGGTTATTGGATTCTTCATGATGGCAATGCTTTCAATTTGAAGCAAGTATTTCGACATTCATGAGATTTAGCATTCTCTTCCTGCTATGCAGAAAACTTCTTCGAAAGCATGCTTCAAAAGTGTCAAGTGGAGATGGTGGCGACTACTCTGTTTACTAATTGATTGTGCCGAAGCTTTTTCCACGTAAAGAATGTTATAAAAAACTTGGTTTTCAGTATTCTTTCTCTATGAGAAAATCAAAAAGGCTCTCTTTATTTTTGAAATGCTCTTGCCTCCTTTTTGGTGGAACAGACTGTATTGAATGAAGTTGACTTTTGAAATATTACTCTCTCTCTCTAATATTAGCTGGGTATGAATTTCCCACGAATTGATAAAGATGGACTAATTCAGACCGCTACCTGGAAAAACCTGTTGCATCAGTTGGATCGTAACATTGGTCAAGCGATATACTAAAAGCACTAATACTCAACTTCCCAATGTGTCGAGCAGAAAGTCAAGATCCGCTTTGGAATGCAACATTGGGGCTTTGCTTAGAATCAAACTCAGAATAACATGTTATAATTTTACATTTATTTGAAATTGATTGTAGAATCTTCATATACACCCAAACCTCCGTTTACGAACACTTTTTATACGTTCACTCTTTTTACGTAACTCTTTTTACGAACAAAATCCCAAATATCGTAAACTTTTTTTACGAACCTGCTTCGTAAAAAAAGGTTTTGGAATTCATCGAAAGCGATTTCCAACTCATTTATATTCCATGGAAACTACTACAATATGGGTATTTTTGGAACGGGTTTAAAGAGTAGATTCCAGAAAATCGTGTTTGATGTATTTTGGAAATCCAAAATGGCGACTTCCGGTTGATTTTTTTTTGTTTCATTTATAGAGGCTTTAACATTAATGTCATTCGCCTCTTCGGCTCAGAAAAACTTTCTGACCCTATGTGTGGGGTTGGGAATCGAACCCAGGCGAGCTGCGTGAAAGGCAGGTTGATTGATATTCCAAGAAAACCCTTACAATATGAGTATTTTCGGAACAGGATTGATGAGTAGATGTCGGAAAACGATGTTTGAGGTGGTTCCGAAATCCAAGATTACGACTTCCGGTTTATCGATACCTTTACAATATGGGTATTTTTAGGATGTATTTAATAAACAGATGCCGCAAAACTATGTTGTAGTCTCGAATTCCAATATAACATCCTCCGGTTTTTCGATATGCCTTAAAAAGCCTTAAAAAAAAGGAATTTTCGGAACAGATTGGATACTAATAAACGATGTTTGAGCTCGTTTCAAAATTCAATGAGGTATAGTGTTTTCAAGGAATGCCAAGTTCAAGGAATACGGCAAAAACTTTTAAGAAGTATTCCAGAACCACCTCTAACATCGTTTTCCGACAGCTACTCATCAATTCCGTTCCGAAGATATCCATATTGTTAGGGGTTTTAAGCAATATCAATAAACCGGAAGCCGCCATCTTGGATTTTGAAACAAGTCCAAACATAATTTTCTTGCACTTTCTCTTCACATCCGTTCCGAAAATAGCCATATGATGCGCGGTTTCCACATTCATTACACAAAACTTTTTTTACGAAGTAAATTCCAAATAAAGTAAACTTTTTTACGAATCAAATCCCGAATAACGTAAACTTTTTTCTCGAACTACCTCTTTTTACAAACCCCCGTTTAGTTCGTAAATGGAGGTTTCGGTGTATCCCAAATTGACAACGTAAAAATTTGGACTGAATTTCACTCGATGAAGTGAAACTACATCAAATTTTACCAGTGATAGTCAACCGATTTACACATACTTGGGCACTTTTGTCTCATAGAAATAAAAATTTCAATTGGATCGGAACTCCGGTTTCGGAATTATAGGGTGATGACTGAAAAACCTACAAATTCAATAGTTTGCTTCTATGGAAGAAGATGAGCTAATAGTAAACATGTTCCACTAATTAACAGGTCTGGTAAGTTGATGACCACATGAACTCACATCGGTCCCTGGTGTTCGGTTCCAGAAGTACCAGAAATAGTGGTGAATAGCTTCAAAGTGGAACTCAATCACTTATCTACCGATTTTCTCAAACATAGATTCAATTGAGCGGTCATACGGTCCAATACGTAATTCCTGAATACTGATCAAGTCCAATTTCCGGTTCTGGAGTTTGTATGGAAAGCAGGTTAGTATTATCAAAAGATATTTGAAATAAAAGCTGGTCTTTGTGGTGGAACTCTAATATTGGCAATGATAACAGATATAGTCAATTTTTGGTCTATTAAAAATTGTCGTTATCTAATAGATTGAATATACCTTCGAATGTCCTAAAGTATTGATCATGTTCTTTGAGCAAACTTTTTCGAGACTGACACTGATCATTGAGTCGTGATTGAACTATAATTTATCTATTGTTCTATAAAGGTAACGGAATACTATTAGAAAAATATATTGTGTCTCAAGTTAGTTGTCGAAAATTGAATAACCGACTCAACAACCAGAATGACTGATAATATCAAAACATTGCAGTCTATCATCCAAAATGAGCTAAATACAGTAGGTGTGCGAAAAAAAAAAAGTTCGTAGACAATTGGAAAGTTCGAATAACATTATCAACCCGTTGGTTTTATAGTTATGTTAAATTTATTTCACGGAAAAGTGCTCAGGAAACCAGAATGAAGTACGCGATGAGAATATCTGTTTAAAAAAACATCAAATCTCAACCAATAGATTAAACAGACATCACAAACAGATAGTTAGCATCTTCCACAGAACCGGGAAGAAAATTTCTGCTGACAACATGCCATATTAAAAACATTCTGCACAATTTGAATGATAATAATGAAAGTTTTGCTTCCTCAGCACCCGATCCAAGACATATTCTCGAACGGCTTGATTCTTCCTTGCACAGTCTGGTGAAGCGGACCGGCTCACTGTCGCACCGCAGGCCCAGAAGACGTAACCCGCTGAGTGCGGCGGCTTCCTGTCACTAAATTCACAACACGTGCCGAACCCCGTAACAAGCATCTCGAGTGAACAAGGAAAAAGGCAACGAAAGCAAACAAACGTGAAAATGTAAGGATCCCAGTTTTAATGATAACACCTGACGTGTACGTGCATTAATTTTTAATTTTCGCTGCACTAGCTTGCATTGTATCGTCCCCCAGCAGGTTCCCCGACAGGTTCCGGGCTGCGCAGGTTCTCCGTTTCATTCCGGATCTCAGATTTAACCGCCTGCAGCAGCTGTTTCGGAATCAGTGGCAATTTATTGTTCTCGTTCCTTGGGAATTGTGTGTCGTGGAGGAGACGGGAGTATATTATATCTGCAAGGTAAGTGAGAATGTACTTCAGCCGTCAATGTACTCTACACTCACGTAGAATGGAGCTTTCCCAATTTCTGTACAATCTTAACCGTATTGTTGATATGGTGGTTTTAATCAGAGGAAGTAGGTTTAGTGGAATGAGCGATCGATGGTTACTGGGTAATGAAAATTATTTAACTAAGACTTGTTTTAACTTTAGCCAATATTTTGAGATTGGATACTTTGACGTAAGTCGTAAAATATTTGATTACAGGAAAATCTGTCGTGACAAAATCGAGGCCGAACTGTGTGGCACCACAATTTTCATTGCAAAGCGTTTTGCATGTGTGACTTGAGTTCCCGTGTACCATTTATCTTGTCATCACCCCCGGTACCGACCTGACATGTCATCTAATCATTTGACGGCGAGGCCGTTTTTCGAGCGCGTGTGCTACTCACAGCGTACAACTTAATTTAACCTGCAGAATATATTCACCGTGTTGGAAGCTTCCTTCGCTCGGGGGGGAGGATAATCATCCAGTGACTGTGCACTCCAGGCCGTAAGTTCATTAAGTTGTTCCAAGCTGAATTAATCCTTGTAGATCCATAAAAACCAATTACTGTTACAGCCTTTCGCGCTCGCTTCCGCCACGGGTGTCAGAACTACTATACGGCAGGTAACTGACTGGAAACGACCCTTTCTTTGCTGAAAAACGCACCGAGCGCTTTAAAATTTAACCAGCTAATTAAGACAACTGCGCTTTCGCTTGTCTTCAGCAGATATATTCTTATGTTTCTTGGATTCGAGTTTCCGCAGTCTTTCACTGCGGAAACGTAAAGCTTCAAGATGTACGAGTGTACTGTTTGTTATTCTGTTCTTTTATAAATTCGTTATCCGAATCAGCCAAATTGCCTAATTTCAACCACTTTAAGGAAGGTGCTCAATCTGATCCACTGAACCTTGATTATAAGTATTTTATTTGGTCTTGTTTGGTACGAGCAATCCAACGAACATCGTGGATGGTTGCTAGGGATAAAATATCTCATAAATGAAGCTTCGGAAATAAGCTCCTGCGAGTGGCATTCTCCGGAAAAATCATTTACTTGTCAGCTGGTGACGGGTGGTCGAGACGAAACAACATCGCCTTGTATGACTAACAAACCATCGAACTCTGAGAGAGCAAATGGCTAAGTAAAGCTTTATTTTTTACCACGAACCGTACCCATCCTCGTTGTCCTCGGTGGTTTGCTTGCCGTCGTCCTAATAGAATAATCTAGACGGTACTGGCATATGAAGAGGGGAGGACAGATTCGGAGATAATTCATGCTAGCTCGAAGTTTTCATTACTTCATTGAAAAGCTTCTACCGACAAAGTTCAATTGTATTATCTGAGAAAGTTGAAAAAATATTTTTATCTCTATTAAGCTTATAATTCAAATACAAAAAAAATCGATGAGTTCGGAGCTGCTAGTCGAATTCTTTTTCTTGGGATCCTGATTTCTTTTACGTTCTTTTGCGTGATTATTTCCGACTTGTTTATCATTGGAATTTGCTCTTGTTATTGTAGTGAGGAGAACCGGGTACAGTAGTGAAACATTTTTTCAAGGAAAAGGTTAACCGGCTCAGATGAAAGGTCGAATGGTCTCATAGGTTTCAATGGAATTTAATTCGAATGCGACTTCCGGTCCCGAAATTATAGGGTTATGAATGATGGAAATTTCAAACCTTTCGTTTAAGATGACGATGAAAAATACGTAAAATATCAAATCACAAATATAGGTCTTATTAGTTTAGCCCATTTCCCATTTTTGAATAAACACAAATCAAATTAACATCAACAGTAGGTTTCAATAACATGTTTACAAATTTTTTTTTTTCAAATTATTATATCCGAAAATTTTCTAATTATCGAAAAACCTTTCTACTTTTAATCAGTTTGGTTTATAGTGTGCACTCTTTGGAGAAATCCTGTTACTTTATATCTTATTAGATGCACATAAATGTAGCGTCGCAGCTCACACAAGTTTACATGTAAGAATATTCAATATTGTGTCTAAAATTTCATGACACGTAATTCATTGAAATAAAAAACCCTTCTCAATTTACCTAGTGGTGTGATAATGCATTTCTTATCTTTCATAACAGACTCATGAAAATATATTTCATACTTTTATTAAATAATTTCGGATACTAATTTTGACACCAATTGATTCAGATTGATTCGAGTAGTTCACAAAAGCATGCTTTAGTGTTTATGTCACACAGTCAGCATCATTCGTCCAAACTAGTGCTTGACATTTGCGTTGCCTATTTGTATGAGAAGAGTGATGCTAATCTGAAAAACCCTTCTTAGTCCACTTAGTGGAATTTTCATATATCTTGAAAAATCACCAAAGTCCCAGAAAGTCGATTTTTTCAAATTTTTTTTTGGGATAACACTAAATCTCGACGTTTCATGCAATTTTAAAATTTTTGGCATAAAAAAAATCTTCGATTTCGGAAATTTCATGTACTCCCCCCTATGGTACTTTTTCAAGATCGAACATTTTCAAACTTTAACCGCTGGGCAGCACCCCTTACCCATGTCCGATTTAGCTCAAATTTTGCATGAGGACTTTTTTCTATATGCTTAAACTTCTGCACAATAGCGCTTTACGAAATTAAAGGTGATCCCAAAATATTGGCACCCTTATATACATTAGAGCGCTAAAAACCAACATGTTTTGTCGGTTACGTCACTTATACCATTATATCTCCGTAACCAAAAGTTACAGCCATTTGATCTTTGAACTTGATCAATGGCCCGACAGTAGCTTTCAAACGAGCATAAGTTTGTTCAAATCGGTTCAGCCATCTCCATCTTGAGCGCGTATAAATATCTCCGAAAAGTGCACATACACACATACACACACAGACACACACACATACACACATTTTCCAATCTCGTCGAACTGAGTCGAATGGTATATAACACTATGGATCTCCGAGGCTCCGTTCAAAAGTCAGTTTTCCCAGCAATTCTAATATCTTTCTATAGAGAAAGGCAAAAAGTAATGATAGCGACCGCTGTGACTTCGAATCGAGAATCGTCGGATAACGAAGTACGTCTGTTGATCGACTGAGCAACAGAAGCATACATTTATTGGTTGGTAAAGGTGCATTTAAATTCATTCAGTCTCACTTGCTAGCCAAACAGTCGAAATCAGTAAAATTCATGCTTATTTAACATATCCTGTGCTAATATTAACAATATCCCGTCATTTGATTTTACCCAACTAAACAAAAGTTCGAGTAAAAGGGACTGAATAGGGTTAAGCAGCTCACGAATTAATAGAATTCTAAACAACCCGTTTTTAAGAAACTACCTACACTTGAAAGTTCGCATGATGCAACCAAACGAACTTCTGAGCTACTTCTAGAATACATTTTCAGATTCTATGCAGCGAGAGAGTTCACACGGAACTTGTTCTGTATTTTCGAGTTACCAAAACTACCGCACATACTCTCAACTTGTTCTGTACTTCAAACTTCACGGAATTTGTTCTGTACTTCGAACTGTCATAAACCATGTGTTCTGTTAAGCAGCGAGAAAGTTTACACGGAACTTGTTCTGTTATTTCAAGTTCTCAAAAGTTCTGCATTTTTAAATACCAAGAAAGTAGATGCTTTAAATAATTGTGTAACCTCTAGTTGCTTGAGTATGCTAGACCCCTAAGCGCTTAATTGCATTACTTTTGCTACTGTTAATTTTTTAAATTGCTCATTGGAACTTAAGAAAGTAAGATAATTGATTGAATTTATAAAACAAAATAAATTACACTGAATTTTGGGTACGTGGTTCGGTGTAAAAGGTGTAAAATTTTTATATACAAAATACTTTTTTAATATACCTAGTGGTGTAATGTTGCCTTTCTCATGTTACTTATATTTTCAAAAATATCACCAGAACATTCTGTGAAGAAATTTCAATGTTGAATAAAATAGCAAACTTTCTTTGCGTATAAACTAACATAACCTTTTCAAATTGTAAACAGTTTTGTCAAGTTAATTATAATTTTTCTTTATTTTGCATCGTCGCACTAAATGATAAAACACACTTTACCCTATAGTCCTGGAACCGAAAATCGGACCCGGATGTAATTATACAGCAACCTATGAGACTATAGGAACTTTTATTTGAGTCTGTTTGTGGAAATCGATCAAATCATTTCTGAGAAAATTGAGTGAGACTCGTTTTAGACTTTTTGACCACTATTTCCGTTACTTCTGGAACCGGGAACTTGGAACCAGTATAGCCGAAGTCGGTTCGTTTAGTAACTAATATAGCTTACAAACTGAATCAGTTTTAAGCCAAATCTAGAAGAATTTTACTCTTTTTTGCATCGTCGCTCTAAATGACGGTGGGCAATTCAATAGCAACTTATGGGACTATGAGATATTTAATTTTATAAGTGACATTATTTGATATATACTCACATACATGCACGCACAGACACATTCATTGCTCAGCTCGATGAACTGTGTCGAATAATATAGAACACATAGACCTCTGCGAAAATTTTCACTAGTCAATTTTTCAAGTCATTGCATTTACTTTCTATATGAGAAAGGCAATAAGTGTACTTTTATAGAAAAGCATCGTTATCATGATTTTGTAATAACACTAACAAGAAGGTACGAATTAAATAAAAGATATAGAAGTTTACATTTTTTTAACCTGAAAAATTTAAATTGAAATGTGGCAACCCTCCACGCTATACGAAATTGAGCAAAGCACGCTGCGAACGGAGCAAAGCCGCACGTACCGTCGCGTACCAGTTTTGCATCGTTATTTTGAATGACAATTTGAATGCCCTATAATTTAGGAACCGGAAGTCAGATCTGTATGAAATTGCACAATATATTTGAAGACAATAAGAGCTTTAATTTGAATCATTATTTATGAAAATCGGTTCAACTGTTGCTGTGAAATCGAACTGAATTCCATTTTTGGAGATTTTCTTTACTATTATCTGCGTTCGGAAGCGGAAACCGGGGACTAGTAGTACTAAAGTAGTTTTATATATTCTCTTACTAACAAGATCTGACAACTAGATGAATTTAGCAGTAAGTTTTATAAAAATGTGGATCTGGATCTACATTTCAGGGACTTTTTAAAGAACGACGTTTTATTTGCCTCTTAGTTTGTGAAAATCGGTTAAGAAATATCCGAGAACATTGAGTGCGCATTTTTCAATAAATTTGCACAAAGTTGGATCCAAATGAAATTCTAGAAAATTGTATGAGGCCATAAGACCTTTCATTTGAATCTAAGTTTGTGGAAATCGGTTCAGGTATCTCTGAGAAAATTGAGTGACATTATTTATCACATACACACACACATACAGACAATTTGTGATCTTGGCGAACTAATTCGAATCACATCACTTTCACATCTCACCCAAGTCAGTCGAAAAAACAAATCCGCTTACGTTCGGGACGGAAGAGTATTGAGAAATAAGTCGATGAAGAGGGATTTTTGAGGACGCTTCTGGTAAATCATGATTTGCGGTGTCCACTATATCTCAGCACAAACTAATCAGAAGTGAACAAATCAAAGCAGCATAGTTAGAGAGTAGAAGTTTTTCTAGACCCCAACGTTTCCGTTTGATTATTTAATTTTTTTTAATAATTTTCCATTATTTAAATTTTTTTTAATAATTCCGTCATTTTGAAGCTGTAAAGCCTCTCCAAAGTAACAAACAACGAAAAAGAAAACGTTGGGGTTTGGTTTTTATATGTACAAAGTATGTGCAAAATTTGAGCACAATTGGTGCAGTAGTTTTTGAATGAGGATGGACACAGACTTTCAAAACCTGCTTTCGAGGAAAACGCGTTCAAAGGTTTTTGTCTATAAAATCAATGGAAACAATTTATTACTCAAGGGAGCCCGTAGGGTCTAATATTTAAAAAAAAAATTTTTTTTTATTTTATAATTTGCTATAATGAAACATTTCAAGAATGTTTGGTCAAGTTTTCAAGTCAATCGAAGCAGAAGTCTTGGGCCTGTGTGCCGAGCTCTTACTTCTTCGCAGTATGAGATAAGCAAAGATAAAGGCCCATAACTTGCAGAGTTTCGTTCCGATAGGCATGACAATTTCACAGAATATTCTTTAAATGTATAAGAAAATACAAAGAAAAAAATAAATGATTTTTCAAAAGTGTTAGACTTTATCCGCCCCTTAAGGAGCAAATGCATCTTGACTTTAAACGTGTGCATTTACTTCAATGCAATAAGACAAATAATGTTGTTTACATCCAGTTTTATAAAAAGTTGGATGCAATTCAATTCGCAAAAGACAATAACAATGTGCACTACGTGAAGCACGAGAACATGAAGTACAACATTCCAGTATATATGGAAGATAGTGATATAGAAGTGCGTGTGCATGATCTTCCCTCAAGCGTTATCGATCCTTATGTACCCTCAAGCGTTCAAAAAAGTCCCAATACGGAGAGATTCTCTCTATTGGAAAAGAAAAGTGGAAGAACTTTTTCCCCGGCATTCTAAATGGCGTACGTTTGGTGCGCATGCGCTTGAAGAGGCCTATACCTTCTTATGTGACTTTCGGTCAGGATACAAGAATCCCGTGCAAATCATTTGTTACCTATGACAATCAGACGGCCACATGTCAATATTGCCTAGAAAAATGGTGACAACAAGATCCAATACAAAAAAAAATATTTCAAATATCGGCTCAGTCGGCCACGTGAAGTTTGTACGCAAATAGGCCTGAATAAAAATATCTCTTAAATAAAAAAACTGATTCGAATGGTATATGACACTCGGCTCGTCGGGACTCGGTTGCAAAGTCGGTTTTCACAGCGATTGCATAGCCTTTCTGTATGAGAAATGCAAAACTTGAAGAATATTTACTATTCAACTGTGCTTTTTGCAGTTCTTATATAGAAATAACAATCAATTATTGCGAAAACGGACTATTTCACACAGGTTCAATGAGCCGAATGTCATATAACATTCGAATCAGTTCGTCAAGATCAATAAATGCCTGTTTGTTTTAGTAGGTGACAAAACAAATATTTTTCAAAATGACAAGACCGATTTTAAATTTTGAAACTCATCCGGATCCGATCCTCGAAGCCAGAATAAATAAGTGTTTAGTGAAAAATAACTTTTTTTCGATTATAGAGGTTTTAACATTGTCGTCATTCACCTCTTCGGGCCAGAAAAGTTTTCTGACAGTATGTGCGGGGGTTGGGAATCGAACCCAGGTTGGCAGCGTGAAAGACATCGACTTACCCATCACGCTATACCCGTTCCCCTGAAAAATAACTCATTTTCAAGAGAATTCCTACAAATGTAAAGCGAAGCTAATATACTAAAACTTGTCAGCTATTTCATTTTCTAGTTACTGCTCTTATCGTATATGACCATAGAATCTTACTTCGGTTAAGCTGGACCTCCTAGTACTCATTTCCAAACGTACCGGAAGTACTGGTGAAGCACTTTGAAATGGTTCTCACATTAAGTTCTCAACGCTGGGCAGACCAATTTTCACAAACCAAAATGCAATTGAATGTCTCATAGGTTTTTATTGAATTTATTTTTCATGACGTTTTCATTTCAAGCTCAGCTTAGCCGCTCATCTCTGTCTCCTATTTACCTATTTTGTTTTGCACCAATATGAAGGTCAAAACTGTATCGATCGCTTTAAATTAGTAAATTTTAACTTTTCGGATATCTTCTGTTCCACAAGAAAGGAAGCATTTATAGGAAGGTAAACATAATCATGATTACCATTAAGTACTTCTAGAAATATTTCTATATATGCCACATTTTTCCCAAGTTGATAACGGGACCCAATGAATTGTAAAATAAGAACGTTATTTAAGGTCCAAAGGACGAAAATATTAATTTTCTCAACTGTGTGTATTGAACAGTTTTATTGTTTTATTTTTATGATAACGGGTTTCGAACGGCTTCCTACAACATAAATTGGATCGTCCGTTATTTCATTTTTTCTTCTAACTTGTACCTGTTTGAAGAAACTACCCCAGTGCTATTCAAAACCTGTACCAAAGAGATATTTCTACAATAATGGAACGATATCAAAATACGCAGTTGAACTTTGCAGTTATATCGCGGTATACTGTTCCGTTGTCAACTTTTGAATTTTAAAGCTCATTTTAACCTCTTCAATTTTATTTATTGCTTTCGTTTGTTCCGTGCTAAACTTTAAATGTCAACTTTAACAAACTCCAAACCTGTTTCAACGCCCTTTGCAAGGTTGTGCCGGCAAGGAGGAAGGAATCGCTCACACATTATAAATAGATCAAACCATTTCGGGAATAAACTTGCCTTGAAAACGTCTGGATGGATGAAAAACTTCCTAACGATAGATCGATCGGAACGGAGAAATAATCAAAACTCCATTTTGTTACCCGCTCGAACAGCTTTGACTCGGGTGT
This sequence comes from Malaya genurostris, assembly GCF_030247185.1. NCBI lineage: Eukaryota > Metazoa > Arthropoda > Insecta > Diptera > Culicidae > Malaya > Malaya genurostris. Next base: position 311,163,421 of record NC_080571.1, read on the forward strand.
TCGAAGGGACTGATGAAGGGAACGGAAACTTAGCCCAACATGTGGTAGAAACAGTTTCCTCGATATGTGCGTTGCATTGTTCTTCTGCGGCGAACCGTTTACAGGAGGAAGTTTTATCTGACTTGAGACTGCTGTGGGTGAGGGCACTGCTGCACACTGTCTTATTATGATTCTTTGCTTATGTGGCTTGTTCTTGCCTTCGTTGGGTGGCGAGTCACGGTAGTATCGGGCAGTTAGGAGCTTTCCAGTCGCAAGGAGAAACCGGTTTGTTCGGATGCCTGGGGAAAGGATGACAGACTCGAGGTGCGCATGCTCACCACCTACCCGGAGCCGAATACGGAATGGAATGTTTTGTGAGGCGCTGCCACACACGATATTTCCAGCATCAGTTTTTCACAGGATTCAGTTATTCGCCGGATTCTGTGACGTTTGGATTTTTTTGTCGGAATATATCACTGTTGACCAACTCGAGGATTATTGTGCCGTTACGCAGCAGAGGCAATTTTCCAAATAGCTCGATATTTCGGCACTGACCTGGATTTCGCGGGAAAATTATTCCTTGGAGACGAAGATAACAATCTGTCAACTGTCATTTATTGTTCGGGTGCGTTTGACAAACGAAAGTGGATCGCAACTGTAAAGTGGAAATAGCAGCAGAGTTTTTTCTTGGCCAGTGGGTGGTTCCGTCTACCGGTGGTCACTGAGCCAGTGGTGGTGGTGGTGGTGGTAAAATATCACGTACGATGTGATGTGTGCGGGACGAATGTTGTCATTTTCCGTTGGTGATGGTTTTAAATTGGAAGATGAGATAAAATAAATGTAATAAATTGCCAATCCGAAGATTCTGACAACACCGGAAGCAACCGATGAAAATTGAGTGTAGTAGAGTGCGCTCAGATTGAATAGGCAATCATCTCCAGTGAAGAGTAGATTGGTCAGAATATATTGGGTGTGCTCCGAGGAAGATACGTTTTTCAATTTTGGAGCCCCATAATAACCACGGGTTCATCCTGGCTTTGGCATTCAGACTCAGTGAACAGGAAAACACAGTAAACGAATTGAAGGAAAAAGGCAGAATTTAGTTTCGAGGATATTTTTGCTAGTACTTGGAGGAAAGGTCGGTGCTTTCAAGAAGACGTTCCGGTGAATAGAAGGTGCCGTGTTACTGTCGGTCGCTAACAATACCGGCTACTGAAGCGGAATATCATCTAGAAAGCTTATTTTCATTACAAAAAAAAAAATTAACGTGAAATTAAATCGAAAGTGGGTCATAGTTGGATTACAGAAGGTTGTTATACTCAGTTGGTGGAAGAATATTTGCTACTAGAATAAAATCGGCAGAAGTACATCATCTTTGAATAAAGGGTTTTAATTGCCACAGCTGAAATTCTGATTGAAAGTGTCATTCTGAAACATAGCTTTTAGGATAAAGTGCTTTTGCCGGTGGTGGCTTGGGTTGAAAACGCGTCGTTCACGAGTTCTTGCTACGCTGCTGTGTGTGATACACAGGGGTTGTTTCAGATGTTCCTGTAAAGAAAATTGCAGTGTAGTTTGGAAACCCTTGCCGTAGAAGAAAATGTTGTGAGAAGAAGCAGCTTGTGCAAAATTGAGCTTACCCGCTATTAGCAGAAATCCCCAGTGAAGTTAGAAAATAGCAGCGCAGCGATCATCACTGTCATCGTCATCAGCGCCGTCAGCCGTTTTGTTGTGTGTTCAACCCAGTTCTGCCGTTGTGGGAAAGTGTACTTTCCAAAGAAGCTGAAACGGGTATCTCCGGGTATCGTGGCTGTATGTGAGTGTGTCTCCGTCGGTGTGTTTGTGCGTAAAAGTGCACTGGTTTCGCCCCCAAGCGGTTCCGGTTGCCAGTGACGGCTATACAGGCCCTAGTGCCGGAAAGGAAAACATACGCTTGGCCGCCCATCAAACGGTGATCTGCATTCGAGAACGGGAGGCAGTAGGCGGCATATTTGCAAAACCAACATCAAGCCGGAAGCTGCATTTGGTTGGCTTGTTGTGGAAAAGCTGAATGCAGCTGTCTAAATAGGTATGCACAGCGTGTCGGTTAAAGTCTGAAAGTGAAAATCCCTTGCGGGGGCTTAACAAATGATTTAGGAATTCATTTATTTGATTTCACTGGTTGTGGTATGGAGAGGAAATTGGCTTTGAAAAGTGTTAATATTTGTTTCTTGTGGGTTGGGAACAGAACTGATTTCATCTACATTGGTATTGTGAGGAAATATTTGTTTAGAAATGCATTCAAAAGGACTTCTAGTTTTCATTGGCATCAGAAACCACCTATAAGATGTAGTATATTGAATTTAGGAAGATCTCAATCGTGTGTTGCAACATAGTTTTACCTTGCTCATGTTGTGAGCGAACTCTTCGCTTTTCAAACAATTTTTCGAATCACTAAAACAAACAGTTTTAAACTGGCCTAGCCAAAGTCCAGTCCTGAATCTCATAGAACACCTGTGAGAAGAGCTGGAACGACATAACGAAATAATTTACACCTTTGCAAAATGAATGGTTTGCAATTCCCAAAAGATGCCTTGAAAATATCGTCTCATCAATGCCAAGAAGGGGTGCTGCAGTTTACTCAAATCAAAAGGCTATAGTACAAAGTGTTCGCTTTTTATGTACACTAAGGTATCTTTTCACACGGTTTCTTTTCGCACGGTTTTTTTTATACACGGCTTTTTTTACACGGATTCCGGAATTAACACGGTTTTTATTTACGCGGTTTTCGCAATTAACACGGTCTCTGATGAGAGTTTAAAAAGTACTGTCATTTGTTTTTTGAGAAAAATTTTAAAAAAAGGAACAGGTTGTCTGTAGGAAAACGATTTTGAGAGCTAATTTAAAGTTTTAAAGTTAACTAAAATCATTCACTAAACAATTCACGAGATCATTGACTGTCGTTATATAAAATGAATAATCACTCTTCAGATCTTCAATCCCTGTCGTAAATTACACAACGTCTCTTCCGCTCAGTTGTGCTGTATGATGTCAGCACCGTCATTGATATCATCGATAATTTAGTAGCGTTGAAGAAATAGTTGGATTTACTAATCTCTTCAACTTTCATCAAATCGAGCAGTACAGTATTTTATACCCATTTGAATGATATAACTCTTTTATGGGTGGTATTATCAGCACTTCTTAGGTCAAACGTTCTAAATTGTACGTATTATCGTTCCTTTGAAAACCGAATTCATTAAACAGAAGGCATGATTCATTTAGATTAATTTGCTTATCATGCAACGTGTTCCTAAGTGTTCTAATTTCAATTTGGCATCCAATGTGTTTTGTCAAGTATGCCTAGATCTTTTCGTAACCTCTGACTGATTTTTACATTACCGTTTTTATTGTGAAAAAACAGTTATATTTTATCAAAAACAATACAAACAAATAATCAAATCTACGGTTTTTGGAATTATTACGTCAAATTTTCGACGCGGTTATTTGCACGGTTTCCGCAATTAACACGGTTTTATTTTGCACGGATTTTTTTAACACGGTACGTAACCCCCGTGTAAAAAGAGACCTTAGTGTATTTCACTTTTTGATGATAATATTCAAACCGTATTTCTGATTTATATTAGCTTCAATTTCAACTATGAACTTTAATTAGGAAAGACTGTTTCTGCTGTCATGATTAGAAAATCATAAAATCAATCATTTTAACTTCTCATTAAACCATGAGCAATAAGTCTTCTCCCATGAAAATTGATCATGGTCCGAAAATGCGTTACTTGAGGAATGTATTTCTTTCAAAGCTCGTAACTCCAATTGTCTATCCGGATATCACTTTGAACCCTCTGCCTCAAGTGTTGTGATGGAATGCTTAATTGTTTAATGGTAAGCAAAAAGCAGACATTGAAAAGAAAGAACTACTGAAAATGTTTACTTGATCCTGAGGTATATTCATTTAATAATTGTGTTGTTTTACTCATCGGCTGAAAGAGATTCGACAGCAGTGATAATGAACCGAAAATTGACATCATAAGAGTCTAAGCACGGCTACGCTTTTCATTTGACAAACATCAATGTTACATTTTGCATAAATATATCTAAATGTATTCTTATATATTTGACGTGACTGTTGTTGTTGAATAATGTTGAATAATATTCTGAAAAAATATTCTGAAAACAAGCATAAACCGAAAAATTAATTCGATTGTAAATTAGGAACATTCGACATAGAGTTTTTTTTTAAAAGGCCGCACAGTGATTTGAATCGACAAAAACGTGAACATAATTCTCTAGCTGCTAAACCGTTGATCCGATATACATAGTTCCTTTGAAGAACTCATTAATAAAAATATACCTCGTGATTTGATCACAATAAAAAATGTGCAAAGCCTACTACGATAAAAGTTATAAAGTCATTTCAACAACTTTTTTCTCTTAAGAGATAGAAAAATAATACCTTGTACGAAGTTTTAGAACTTCTAACGAGAAAAAACTTTGCCAAAGAAGCTGTAGGTCTAACACATATAGTTTCGGATATATGAAGCATTTTAGTTTGAAACCACTTAAAATCAATTTTTTGTACATAACTTTTTTCGCAATTATTTTCAGTGTCTATTATGTTCGAGACAATTACTAAAAACGTAAAATTACACATTTTTGTTGAAGACTGTGCACGGTTTGGCCTTTTCCCTAAAAAGTTATTTAACATTTAAACTTTTATATACACTAACTTCAACTACTAATAGAAAGCAGGGTCGCAGACAAATAGGCACATACATATACTTTTTGGAAAGCTTAAATCAAGTAATATAAAATTGCGAAGTAGGTATCGTGGCCTTTTTAAATTGTATAAATAAGACAACGAAACATAGAGTGCTTTTTTGACCATTTTCTTAGAAAAAAAAACATTTACTAAAACGACTATTTTTGGTTTTTTGAAAAGAGCTTTGTAGGAAATGTTCAAAAATTGGAATCGGTCATTTGTGTAGCTTTGGTGCAATGATGTAATGATTGAATATATTTCGATATCTTACACCATTACCAGTACGTCCAAAAACATAGTTTAAATTTAAGTCTTGTGAGATTAATTTTTATGAGTTGAAATGTGTAAGTGTAGCCTGCTTGAAAGGCTGAATCTTTTTGGTAAAATCATGTCATTCTACGAAAAACGTTCTTATGAATTAAGCCATACACTGAAAAACATAGTGAAATTCACACGATTTCTAAATAAATAGTACTATGAAATGGACATCAGTTGAATATAAAATTCGATTCAAAACCATCCTCGATGTAAAACTAAATTGGAATACATTAATTTCAATGAATATGACCGTTTATTTGTATTGACGATTGGTTTTACTTTTAAAGTATATTGAAAAATGAAGCACTAACAGATCGGCTGAAAAGTTCGTATCGTTTCTATGAGAGGGCACCACTAGAAATAAATCCATACCATTTTCAGTTAGTACCAACCTTCAAAAGATACGTGTATAAATTTGACAGCTGTCTGATTATTAGTTTGTGAGATATTGCATTTTGAGTGAAGCTACTTTTGTTATTGTGGAAAAAATGGAAAAAAAGGAATTTCGTGTGTTGATGAAACACTACTTTTTGATGAAAAAAAGTGCCGCCGATACCAAAAAATGGCTTGAGTAGTGTTATCCAGACTATGCACCGGGCGAAGCAACAATTCGTAAGTGGTTTGCAAAATTTCGTACTGGTCATATTAGCACCGAAGACGATGAACGCAGTGGACGTCCAAAAGAGGCTGTTACCGATGAAAAGGTGAAAAAAATCCACAAAATGATTCTCAATGACCGTAAAGTGAAGTTGATCGAGAAAGCTGACACCCTAAAGATATCAAAGGAACGTGTTGGACATATTATTCACGAACATTTGGATAAGAGAAAGCTTTGTGCAAAATGGGTGCCGCGTGAGCTCACAATCGATCAAAAACAACAACGAATTGATGATTCTGAGCAGTGTTTGGAGCTGTTATATCGAAATAAAATCGATTTTTTTCGTCGATATATAACAATGGACGAAACATGGCTCCATCACTTCACTCCGGAGTCCAATCGACAGTCAGCTGAGTGGACTGCACGCGATGAACCGAACCCAAAGCGTGGAAAGACTCAACAATCGGCCGGTAAGGTTATGGCGTCTGTATTTTGGGATTCGCATGGTATAATTTTCATCGAATACCTTGAAAAGGGAAAAAACATCAACAGTGACTATTATATAGCGTTATTAGAGCGTTTAAAGGACGAAATTTCAAAAAACGGCCTCATTTGAAGAAGAAAAAAGTTTTGTTTCATCAAGACAATGCACCGTGTCACAAGTCGATGAAAACCATGCTGAAATTGAACGAATTAGGATTCAAATTGCTCCCTCATCCACCGTATTCTCCAGATTTGGCCCCCCAGTGACTTTTTCCTGTTCTCAGACCTCAAGAGAATGCTCGCTGGTAAAAAATTTAGAAGCAATGAAGAGGTAATCGCTGAAACTGAGGCCTATTTTGAGGCAAAGGTAGGTATCGCCTCTGATGGCAATTATGTTGAATAATAAAAACGAATTTTGGCAAAAAAATGTGTGTTCCTATTAAACTTTTCAGCCGAACTGTTATTAAGTAACTTTATATTAAATTTCCTGCTCCAAATATGCACTGTTGGTGTTGGTGAGAGCAGACAGCATATTATTTTTAATAACACAAAAGATTTGGTTGATAATACAAACGCTGGAGCATTTGGTCAATGATAATATAACGTTACATACAGGCGTACACGGTATATAAAAGTTTATTGTTAAATAACGTTTTAGGGAATAGGCCAAACTGTGCACAGTCTTCAACAAAAATGTGTAATTTTACGTTTTGAGTAATTGTCTCGAACATAGTAGACACTGAAAATAATTGCGAAAAAAGTTAAGCACAAAACATTGATTTTAAGTGTTTCAAACAAAAATGCTTCATACATCAGAAACTATATGCGTTAGACCTTTAGCTTCTTCGGTAAAGTTTTTTCTCGCTAGAAGCTCTAAAATTTCGTAGAAGACATCGTTTCTCTATCTCTTAAGGGAAAAAAGTTGTTAGAATGAACTTATATCGTAGTAGGCTTTGCACATTTTTTATTGTGATCAAATCACGAGGTATATTTTTGTGAATGAGTTCTTCAAAGGAACTATGTATATTGGATCAACGGTTTAGCAGCTAGAGAATTAAGTTCACGTTTTTGTCGATTCAAACCACTGTGGGCTGGATTCACACGTGTTTGTTCATGCAGTTCATTTAGGTGTTTAAATTCTAAAACACAAAATCAAAACTGAAGCAATTAACGCAAGTAAACATGTTGCTGTAGGCGGCGTCGGTTTTCAAAAACATAATAATTCAACTGTTAATGATTCAGAATAAAATGAATTCGTCGCACTTTTTACTGTTTTGCTATTCAAATGTACATTATTTCAGACATTAGATAAAATCGGATTAAAAAGTACGTTCTTCACAGGTTTCCATTCAATTCATATTTGAAACCTTCATATTTCAAAACATAACGCCTGAATTTATGTTGCAAAAATTACCTTCGTAGCAGAAAGAAGCCTGCCCTTCTATTTTGTTGGTCGTTGAGCGCTTGTTAAACGACATACTGCACGAAATATTCGTCCAGTTTGCTGGAACGGTTTGTTGTTGTTTTTTCTCTTGCAAAAATAGTGTGAAAATTAAATGTTACCTTTATAAAGAAAAAAAATTTGTTGTTATTCTACGTGAAGTAGAAGTATTGTACAGGTATGTAGTATTAGTTAAAAAAAAATAAATGAAAAAAACTTCGGAAATACTCCAGTAAAACTAGTTCAACGGGGCTCCAACTCCTCATATTAAAAATGGCTCAACGATGGACCTCTGTTTACCGGGTTTGTTGAACGAAAAAAATGGCATTCAGTTCAACGGTCTGTTTCAAAATCGGCAAACGAAGGTCCCGAGTTGGCCTCCCGTTGAACGATTGATTGGACCTTCATTGGACCAACGATCCAAAGTTATGCTTTAATTTCAACAAAATCAGTCCAAATGGATCATGATCCGATAACTTTTAATCATGGTGTATTATCACAAAATGAAAATATACTATTTTTCCCATTTCATGTCTCGTTTTGTTTCTTGCTAGAATCGGAATTTTGTCCATATGACAATGTTAATAAGGGCATTTGTACTGTAATGTAGATGGCTGTATAATCTTATTTAAGTAGTTTAAGGTTATTATATACTTTTTAACTTCCCTGGAAGGTGAGATATCGATTTAGTGCGACATTTTCCAGAAAATGCACAAAAGTACCTATAAAAGACACTCTGAGCTGGTATTTCTGATTAGTACAAATTCTAATACAGTCAATTCAATGTTTTCGAATCGCGAAATATATTTTTAATATATTTTTGATGTTTTCCCACATCGCAACCCCAAATTCACAATTGTGAAAGCTGAAACAGGAACTCTTCAGAGGAACATATAGACGTAGATTATTTCAAGAAATATCACTTTTGCAAGTGTTTCAGAAGATTATACGTAAACTCGGAAATACTGAATAATGTCAAGTACCAATTATCGACGCATAATCTTCAAACTTGTACCGAAAGCGAACTTATTGCCAGTGAAAATGTGGCAAATGCAAAAAAATCAATTTCATTTTCTTCGCGTTTCGTATTCGACTCATTTGTGCTGTAGCAGTTTAAATTGAACTGCTATGGACACCTAAAAAGTTTATCTTAACCCCTAAGTAGATGAAAACTTCAATCTATTTGATTGGCGACTTTAAGATTGTTGCGCTGATGTCTCGAACGTAAAACTTGCTGGCCGTCAACAGATTGTGAGCATTTAGGGGTTTTGGTTTATACGAAATGCACATAATCAGCTTCATTTTATTTCGTGTTTAGTCTTCGACTTATTACAAGGTCTCATATTATTTATTAATTCATATATACTACAGTTAGACAGAGATGGCATTTCACCAGAGTGATACACGCTGGAGTCAGATTCTTGTCCACACCGAGGGTGCAAAAAACGAAGCACCGCACAAAGAGGAAAGCACACTTCTTCTCAGTGTCGAATAGACGTCATTTGAGTGTGTGCTTGTGGTTAAAGCAGCTGGCGCGAGTGAAACACATTCTCTTAGCATGAATCGCTCACACGCGCTCTCGTCTAAATACACCCAAGTGACCACTGGCGCGTGATGGTGAGCGAACACTTCTGTGAACTTCAATTAATAGAAAGTAGATCTGGCCTTGCTATGAAAAATTTTGCAAGGAAAACCGAAAATTTTACGATGAATTGTTTTATTTTGCTGATTTTGCGTGTCCACGCTTCTTCTACGCAAACCATACAGCAGAGTGCTCACTGGCGTGTACACCTCTGTGAAAGTATCTGCATCCACCTCAGAGAATTTATTAGCTAATGCTCTAGCACTTTGGTGCGATTCAGTGGAAGATGTAAAAGGAAATAAACAAACGCACTCATGATGCGTGCACACTTTATACAACAGTGGTGTATAAATGTGAAAGAGAAGAGCTCTCGTTGAAGTTGTCAATGCGAGGGGAGAAATTTTGCTTGCTCTTCGTCACACAGAGGAGATAGACATCTCTGCAGTTAGAAACATCAATATACTACAAATTGAAGAGTTTGGAAACCAGTTTCAAAGACTACTTTTGCATAAAACTACTACATTTAACTACTACATATGAGTTTGAAAGTTAATGAAAATCGATTTAATCGTACATAATAAAAACTGATATGAGATCTTTTCAAAGATTTTTACCACTATTTCCGGTATTTCCGGAACCGAAGACTGGATGCCGGTATATTGAAGTTCGGATCATTCAACCATCAGATAATATGAACTACAAACTGAAACAGTTTTAGGTCCAATGTAAGGGAATTTCCAAGTTTTCTCCACCGCCGACAGAACGGGATGGAAGAAACTCGTTAGGTCTGGTCCAGTCCAGTGGGGTGATTTTTTTTCCGCAAATATTATTTTCTTTATTTCAAAGGAAATTCATCATTTTCTACAATATTTGACAATTAAATTTGAGTGTTTTATCGTTTTGAATGTAAATCGTGTTTGGAGTCCGTCTGCTTTCCGCAATCCATTAAGAAGAATTAATCTTCTCTTATGCTAGAGCTTACTCGAACTGTTAAACCTAAGTGAAACAAGAACCTTTGGTAGATGTTTTAGAGTCGAAAGTATTAACATGACTGCATTTAAAAATTTAGCAAAATGAGGCTGCTTTTTCAGATACCGAAGAAATCGTCTCTTCGCTTTATAACTGTTCAAGAATTGTCTCATTTGCAATCATTTTCTCCGTGAAAAGCAAAAAAAAAACAAACGATTAAAATTCTTTATTCAAATCAATATAAACGCTACTATATGTCAAACTCCAGAGTGCAAATATATAATAGATAGCAAATTTTATTATCTAGTCACATCGCTTGCTTGGAAAGAATTTTTGACCTATGACTGTCTTTATATTGAGCTCCGCGGCTCCTATGAAAGAATTTAATGAGTCGTTGTTCTTCCGTAAAGTAGGTGAAAATACATTAACATTTTCCCTCTGTCTTGTCCTTTTTCCTTCCCCAATGAATTATTCAAATGAATGTTTTCGAAGGTGTTCAGTCTGTTCGATGTCCATTACCATTTCCTAAGCAACTTTTATTAGTAAAACGTGATTAATGCACCTAGCAGTGAGATGATACCTTTTTTGTTATCAATCAGCATGCGTTTTTCTCGTGAATGTTCTTCGATGTTTTTGATTTTCATGAAATTATTTTAATTACCGTCGTTTTAAATGACAGCTTGAAATTTCAATTACTTTGTAATTTAAAGGAATTAAAGATAGAAATTGTATGAAACCTTAAAACTATTTCTTGTAATCTAAACGTATGACAGTCGATTAAGCATTCGTTGAGATGTAGAAGTGAGTTCCTCTTTAAAGTGTTTGTCATTATTTATGGTACTTCCAGAAACGATATTAAGAAACCAGCACCATCCAAAAATAGTTCGTATGTCCATGAATTAGTAAAAAGAACTAATTGAGATAGTTTTGAGCTGAACTTTGAAAATTTTTCGGTATCGTCATCTTCTATGACGGTCTGAATTTTAAGTACTTATCACCCTGTAATTTCAAAATTGTAAGTCGGAATCGGGTAAAATTCACCAAGTTTGAATGGAACTATAAGTTGATTTTAGTTTTAATATTTGTTTAATAAATTCGTTTTGGCCTTCTCCTCCATTCCCGATACTTTCGAATACAAAATTCGGAAATCGATGTAGCCGAAGACAGTTCAATTCAGCTTATGAATTGTTAAATATTTAATTAGATTCGAAATTTTTGAAAATAGAGAAATCGTAGTGCGGTCCACATACAATTTTTGGGCACCTTTCGGGATCTAAAACCGAATAACGGTAAATATGAAATAAGTTTATTTGGTTGTCGACTCTCAAAATCTATGAGCCCGATAAATTTGTTTTTACACTAATCACCCTGTATCTCCTGAACCAGAGGTCGAATCTCATTAAAAAACAAGCAGTTTTTATGGGACCCCTAGATCTTTTATTGAAATGTTAGATGGACGAAATCGGTTCAGCCATCTACTAGCAAAATGAGTGACATTATTTAAATTTCATGACATGATGATATATCATGTAGTTCCGAAACCAGAAGTCGAATCCAAATCAAATTCAAAAACCTTATATGGGAGGATAGGACTGTTCATATGAGTCTTAGTTTGTAGAAATCAATCTCCTAGAACTGGTTTTTTTGATCGACTGCCAAGATTTTCAGATATGTCTCTGCCGGAATGTTTTGGTAGAGGATTTTTTTTCTAAACAAAGTTTGATCTAACAAGTCAAAGGCCATAGAAAAACTGAAAGAACAACATTTCAGTTGAAAAGAAAAACGATGCTATTATGATGGAGAAAACCAAAACATGCTATTGTATTAGAAGAAAAGGAGACTACCTAGTCAAGATTGATTTCGGAAACTAACCGAGGTCAACTCATTTTCATCACACTTCATTCCCGATTTCAGTATGTTTAAATTTAAAATTGAACTGGTATAACTACTTAAACTTAAACCGCTTAGCAGACGCAAGTTAATACTTTATCAAAATCACACCGAAGCGCAATATCCTCTCTGATGGCTGTGACCGTATCTGTGTAAAATTGAAATCTATTGTAAATTATTAAAGTTGTACTATTAACTCAATTCAGATTACGTTTACGGTAAACACTTCAATTAGGACCATTGCAAAGGAACATCAGGGACTACTCGTTATGAACCCATTACCCCTTTTTTATGCGTCAGCAAACATCATGTGAACCGCGCTGCAATTTAATCCACCGTGAGTTCCAGAAGCAAGAACAATTTAAACCATCCAAAGATTGCTCATCTTGTGTCCTGCTCCTGGCAGTGAAGCCAACGGACGGAAATAGGAATGGCAGTGTCAGGATGATAAAAATGTGTTTGGTTCAACCGGTGTATGACAAATGACCTACGATTCTCAGCTGTCACGGGCACAATCGTATCTTCCTGAATTCGTAGGAAGATAAATGAAATGAACAATTTTTTCACGTGAAAGAGATATCAGATAGAAAAGGAATTTGGATTCTTTAAGCTCACAGCATTCTTGTTGTATTTTCGTAACAGATTATGTTACGAAGGAACGGGGGACACAACTTTTGCTAGTTTATCATCCGTGATCCTTAAAAAACTTATTATGGTTTGTTTTCAGAGTCGGTCTGGTGTTCGGATGAATACTAAAATTACTTGTTAGATTATTGCAGCATTTCTATGGTGAAACACTTAGAGAAAGAATTCGTCAAATGTCATGAATTCGATGAATTCGATGAATGCGTCAAATTATAAGATACGAAACGATCACTTGTGTTGTAATTTATTGAAAAATAACTTTTTGGTCAAGTGTTGCTTCACATCAGAACAATTCCATCGCAAATGACAGATTTTTTTTTGAAATTTTATTCTTGTATTTTTTGATTTGGCTCAACGAAACAATTTTCATCATCAATTTGCCCTTTTTACTCTAGCCTCACTTTTGAGAAGGTACTAAGCTGAAATCCCTTCAAAATTTCCAATAAAGGTGTTTTCCACTTCGTTTTAGGTAATTATAAGAACTATGTAAAAATTAGCACCGTTGAAAAACAATTTTCAATTCTGTTGTTTGATTTTTATTTTCAAAAATAAACCTGTTTTAATCCACCTAGTGATGTAATGATGCCTTTCTCATATATAATACTGTGGTATTCTATTCAAAATGTTCCTATTCGATTTTTGAAAGAAACCAAGAGATTGTTTGTGCATTAACTAGGGTAAAGGCTCCCTATTTCATCTCATTTGTAAGGACGTTACCTTAAAAACCTGATTTAGCCATTAAAATCACTACGATTTTTTCATATTTCTGCTTAATTCGCCTTCCTCCACATTGAAATTCGATTCACATTCCTTGGAAATTAAAATAATATTCAAAAATCAGCTATAAACACTTCTGATATGTTCACTACTGTGCTCCTAGTTTCATCTCAAAGGTTTTTTTTTATTCATCCTGTCGTTGGTGCTTTATTCATCCCATAAATTAACAATGGCGAAAGCAATCAAAACCAAAATATTGCACTATTACACTCTCAGGTTCGAAATGTCAGAATTCTTCTTAAAAAGGGGCTAATTCCAACTATGAGACAACACACGATATTTTTAGGAACAGTTTGGAATCATTTCGACGTTCGAAATTTTTTGGATTGCTTTCGTTACTTTTCGTTTTTAATTCAAAATTTTACTGTGCAGTTAATTTGGAGAACTTTAAAAAAAATAACAAAAAAAAAGTATTGTTGCAATTTAGACATTAGCTCATTTAAAAACAAAATGCAGAACCAGAGATGCCATTTATACAGATTTATCTGTATTGTATAGATTTTTGCGTTTGCATACTGATTTAAATCAGAGTACAGATTTTCTAAATTTAATACAGAAAAAAGGTGGGTGGGTAATGTCAGAGACATAACTGGATGTCGTGAATACGAAAACAACTGACATGTTCGTTAACACTTCCGAATATCAATTAGTTGATCAATTGTATGAATTATGCAAGGATTCCTCTTTTTCATTACTAGAATTTGAAACGATGCACCTAAACTAACGTACAGAGTAGTTACATCAAACATTCTGAAACACAAATATTATGAAATAACCAGTATAGTTCCCTATAATAAAAATAGCTGCATACAGAATTTTAATGTCGTTTATAATTTCGGATTTGCATAATTCATTGAAAGAAACTATCAATATGCTGTAGGGATTCGTTTCTAAAATTCTCTACGACATTAAACTCTGGAACATTTTTCGCAAAAACATAGAAGGCTTCACTTGATCTCGATTACTGTGAATTTCACACAGCGAAAAGTGCACAAATCTAACCAAACTGTTCTAGATTTGCACTAAACTGAGGATATTTAACTTCGATTTGCGAACAACCTAACCTAATAGTTCTTTAGAAAACTTGTAGAGCCATTACAACGGCTGATTTCGTTTGTAGCTTTTTCACTAATGGGCGGTCCTAACGGCTATAAAAATAGCAGCATTTAGGATTTTAATTTCGATTATTTCATTTCGGATTTGCATTTCATTGAAAGAAACTATCAGGATGCTGTACGAGATTCATTCCTGCCTTTCAGAAGAACCAAATTGTGTAACTCACTACGATATTAAACACTGTTCGGAACATTTTTCTTGAACGATTTGTTGTACAGCTGCAGATATTTTGTTCTCTTCCTCAGAACAAAACACGTTTATACAAAACATTAGTAAAGTAAGTCGTATTCACGACAAAATCTATCACCGGAAGTTCTGATTTAGCCTGTTAGTTCCCGTAGAATCAACATTGGATTCAACGGTGTCCAGCAGCTGGAAGAAAATGACCCACCAAAAAAGCAAGCGACAAGCTTCCTGTTTCGTCGGCGGCTGGATTCATATTCATAGATTTCCTTTTGTGCGAACGTTCATGCAGAAGGGAAAGTTACTTTTTCTCGCATGACGTAAATATTCTCTGTACCGAACGAAGCAGATCTGCTACTATATGAAGTTCTAAGTGCAGACCGACGATCGAAACCGTCGGCCGAACACGAAAACTCAATAAGATGACATCATTTGCCCTTCTGTGATTGGTTACTGAAAAATAGATCAAATCTAAAAATTTTTTAACAGTATGCTATTGAAATACGGCGTGTTTCTGAATCGATTGGTAGTTAAATTATATAAATCCATCTGTAGATCTCTATGTTATTAGCGTTCAAAACTATGACAAAAAATCTAACGTGGCTAGTTTTCAAATTTTTATTGACACCGGTCACGTATAGTGAAGAGTAAGTCTACATATGAATCCATACAGTACATATTGATACGTATGAATCCATGCAGTGGCATTTGGTAGCCGAGTGCAAATTACACTCAGAGCCTGTAAAATTCTGTGCAAGTGGAATATTGCGTTATTTGAAGAATTAAGTAGTTTTGAATCGTATCGTTTGTGGAATTATGTCACCTGTAATACTCATAATTTTTTTCTGTGTACTTAATGTGCTCCTTGTGCAAACAGCGTGTTTATAAGTATTGTAAACAGCTTCTTTTCATTGCTATTTGAATTGCCACAAGGCTATAGAGAGCTCAATTTTTCGCTAGAAATTGACCACAGGGGATAAAAAAAACTTATGCTTTGACAGTTGTCACAAGTGAATAAGCGTTAGAGCGAAGCAATAGTAAATATTGCAAATGTTGTTGAGCGCAGTGAGATTCAGTTTGTAATTACTAATATTTTCGCTGTACATCGGATTTAGTTTACCCACGTGATGAGTGGAATCGGTAATAGTGAGATCGATGTTACATTCTTAGAAAAAATGAAACTTACACATGACGTAAGTTTAAGTATGCCGTAGTTTCCTGCGTAATGACAGAATGTTACACTTCTTTGCATGTAGAAACAAATTATGGTGTCTGTTTCGATGTCAACTTTGGCTAAATGAGTTGTGAAGTGAATGATATGATTTCTTTTATGTGCATCTGAAGAGACATAAATTTACAAGATTTTTCCAAGTGTGTACACATTTAAAAAAAACTCCTGTGATTTTACATCTTATTAGATGCACATAAATGGATCGTCGCAGTTCACGAAAATTCACGTGGAAGAACATTTAATATTGTGTCTAAAGCTCCATGGCATGAAATTCGTTGAAATAAAACAAGAATACTGATAGCAAACCCCACGACTTGAGCCGAGAATCATTGAATCGCATGTACGTCTGTTAATCGACTGAGCCACAGAAGCATACATCTGCTTGGTTGGTAGAAGGCGCATTTAAATTCATACAGTCGCACCTGCTAGCATGATGCAAGTTACAGTCGAAACCAGTAAAATTCAAGCTAATCTAACATTAAGTCAATACAAAAGAAATTTTCCGTCATTCCGTCTTCATGAATTACATCGTATGAGGAAGTTACCTGTATTATTAAATTTTTTTGGTGTGTATACATTATGAATAATTAGTACTTATCTGGAATAATAACCTTAAAAAATGCGCAATACTTCCCTGTAATTTATGTTTACTACGCGATTGGAGTCCGATCTAGAGCGACCTGAGGTTGCTAAAACAAACACATAAAAAGTTGTTTGGACGACTCTGGGTCAGCTCTCGGGTTGCTCTGATCAATAAACGAAAACGTTGTTAGCGCACAAAAAAAAAATTGTGAATTTTACATGTAACATAAACCTTCAAACGATATAATTCATAACTACTTGATTTTTCTAATGACGCAATATTCCACGCGCACAAAATTTTACACGCTTCGACTTTAACTTCACAGAAAAAATATGAATTTTACAAGTGACATAATTCTACAAACGAAACAATTCATAACTACTTAGCTTGTCAAATGATGCAATGTTCCATTCCAACAGAATTGTACAGGCTCCGAGTGTAATCTGCACTTGGCTACCAAGTGCCTCTGTATGGTTTTATATGTATCAATTATTCATGAGTCAGATAACAGTTCGGCTGAAAAGTTCGTATCGTTTAATAGAAACACACATTTTTTTTGTCAAAATTCGTTTTTATTATTCAACATAATTGTCATCAGAGGCGATACAGCGATTATAGCGATCTTCCAACTTTTCGATACCATTTTTGTAGTACGATTTGTCCTTTGCCTCAAAATAGGCCTCAGTTTCAGCGATTACCTCTTCATTGTTTCTACAGGGTCCGGCACTCGAAGTGTAACCAACTTCAGACCGCTCGCGCAGCTGACGCACGGGCATCAGCTCTCTAGAAATTTGCTAAATGACAGTTCGGAGTTGTATTGTTTACAAGCGCAAGAAAGCATTTTGCCAAAAGTGAACGCGAAAAAAAAATCTTGACTTGAGAGAGCGAAGGAGTTGCTTCGTTTGGCCGAAAGCGGTCAATTTCCGAACATTGTATTTTCTGACGAGAAAATTTTTCCAATTGAGCAATTCGTAAGCTCTCAAAACGATAGGGTTTACTTTACCGACCGTTCATACGAGAATTTGAGTCATCGATTGGCCACCAGGAGGCAGCACCCGCAACAGATAATGGTTTGGGCCGCTGAACCGCAGATGGGCGCTCTCCAATCGTTTTTATCGAGCCTGGCGTCAAGGTAAATGCGACATATTATTGGGAAAGTATTCTGGAGGTTGCTTTGAAGCCGTGGGCAGACAAACATTTCGGTGGCAGACCATGGACGTTTCAGCAGGACTCGGCACCGTCTCACAAAGCTCGAGTGAACCAAGAATGGCTGAAAAACAACGTTCCGAACTTCATCACGTCCACACAATGGCTCTCGAATTCACCAGATGCGAATCCAATGGATTATTCTCTTTGGGCCATTTTGGAGAGCAAAGTCCGAGCTAAAAGATACACCAGTCTCGAGGCGCTGAAAAAAGTTATTGTCCGCGAGTGGGCCTAAATACCTGCAAGTCACATTCGGGCAGCTTGCGATTCGTTTTTTGACCGTCTCAAGGCCATAGTCAAGGCAAAAGGTGGTCATATCGAGCAAAAGTGAATTGATTCTGAATTTTGTATTATTTTTACACATTTTGTACTTTGAATTAAGTAAAAGTAATTTTCCAAACTGAGTTTATGGCCTTTTTAATTGGTTACACTTCGAGTGCCGGACCCTGTAAATTTTTTACCAGCGAGCATTCTCTTGAGGTCTGAGAACAGGAAAAAGTCACTGGGGGCCAAATCTGGAGAATACGGTGGATGAGGGAGCAATTCGAAGCCCAATTCGTTCAATTTCAGCATGGTTTTTCGTTGTTGTTTTTGATCGATTGTGAGCTCACGCAGCACCCATTTTGCACAAAGCTTTCTCCTATCCAAATATTCGTGAATAATATGTCCAACACGTTCTTTTGATATCTTTAGGGTGTCAGCTATCTCGATCAACTTCACTTTACGGTAATTGAAAATCATTTTGTGGATTTTTTTCACGTTTTCATCGGTAACAGCCTCTTTCGGACGTCCACTGCGTTCATCGTCTTCGGTGCTCATATGACCAGTACGAAATTTTGCAAATCACTTACGAATTGTTGCTTCGCCCGGTGCAGAGTCTGGATAACACTCATCAAGCCATTTTTTGGTATCGGCGGCACTTTTTTTCATCAAAAAGTAGTGTTTCATCAACACACGAAATTCCTTTTTTTCCATTTTTTCCACAATAACAAAAGTAGCTTCACTCAAAATGCAATATCTCACAAACTAATAATCAGACAGCTGTCAAATTTATACACGTATCTTTTGAAGGTTGGTACTAACTGAAAATGGTATGGATTTAATTCTAGTGGCGCCCTCTCATAGAAACGATACGAACTTTTCAGCCGATCTGTTATGTGCTTCTGTGGTTCAGTCGATCAATTCACGTGCCTTGCGATTTAATGTTTCTCGGTTCAAGACGCGCGCTGTTGCTATCGATCTTTTGATTTTTATTTCATTACATTCTAAGCCATGTATTATTCAAATCACAGAATTTTACATGTTCCTAGATATAGATTTGTGTGAAATACGACGCTACATTTATGTGCATCTTATGAGATGTAAAATCATAAGATTTTTTCAAACTGTGTTGCACTCGGCTATCAATTACCGCAGTATGGACTTACATGTATCAATTATTCCAGAAGCACATAAGTGCTTCTGTGGTTCAGTCGATTAATCGATGTGCTTTGTGATCTAATGTTTCTCAGTTCAAGTCCCGCTATTGCTATCGATCTTTGTTTTTTATTTCCTTCGAGTTTAAGCCATGTAGTTTTCAAATCATACAATTTTACATATTCTTGAATATAAATTTGATTAAAATAAGACGCTCCATTTATGTGCATGTTATAAGGTGTAA
Organism: Malaya genurostris; assembly: GCF_030247185.1. Taxonomy (NCBI): domain Eukaryota; kingdom Metazoa; phylum Arthropoda; class Insecta; order Diptera; family Culicidae; genus Malaya; species Malaya genurostris. Next base: position 311,182,838 of record NC_080571.1, read on the forward strand.
AATCACAAGTTTTTTTCGAACTGTGAAGGTCTTAACTATTTTATCATATCTTATCATGGACACTAATGGCATTCCAATGTTAACCTCTAGTGTGAGAACTGTTTTTTTTACATTTAGAATTTCAAAAGTATTGATTAAACAAAAAATAGTCTCTGCGAGAAAGTCGCAATGAAATTGGTTTTCTTGAGTGATATCGAGTACATCAGTACTGAGATAGCTCATGCAATTACTTTCTGCACATTTGCCCGTATGTACTTAAAGTGGACCCACACTAGATGACCAATATAGTCTAAACATCGTTCCCAGCCGGAAAAGTTGAACGAAGCAATATTTGAACGGACATTTGAAGTAAAATTGCACTTTCTTCGGTTCTCAATATACGCACACATACATTCGGTAAACAACCGCCGGCAGTCGTCCGCCCCGGTTGTAATGTTTCGATTTCAGCAAACTGTAGTTGAACTGCTACAAAGTTTTCGCCTGGTTCCCTCTTTCTCTCTCTCTCTCACTCTCTCTGCCGTTAGTTAAAGTGCAGACTCTCGAGCCCTAAAGCGTTCAACTTAAGTCAGTTTTTCTCTGCTACTGCTCTCTCCATTCAAGTGGGAAACTTTCTGACCCGAAGCTGACATGGAAGCAGAAATGCAGTCAAGATGTGCACCGGCCACCACCGTAATTCCAGAGAACTTTTCTTTTCCGATGCAGATCGCAAAGGGACATAGCTTAAAGGCAGACGATTTCTGCAACGAGTGCCACTCGTCAGGTTCTTACAAACCAGTTCATTAAACATGTTTTCAAAGCAGAGGCTCATTTCACAGCACTTGCCCGTTTACCCGAAGGATGTTGTTGCTGAAATAGATTGAACGAAAAATGTATTGATCATCATGTGGATTTCATTATTAGTTTGTCAGCCATGGTGGAATGGGGCGCATGAATATGGAAATTTGTTAGTATTTTTCAGAGTACATGGTAAAATCAACAAGATACAGTTTTGAGTCAGATTGAATTGTGAGTAGAATATGGGTTCAAGGTAACACTCTGTCACTGCAAACTGATCAAAAATTAATCAACACTGGTTCCTAGGAAAAAATATTCTCACTTTTTAATTCAGTTACCGTCAATTTGAAATCCTCTTCGATTCATCAATTAACGGTAGCAATATTCACTCCAGCCCGAACGCTAAACTTGATGCCAAGGCTGAAGAGGATGAAAGTAATTCCTTATTGCGTCTATTAATTTTAGATTTAATCCACTTAAATTTCCCGCAAAGCTGACGTGATCCCGTTGAGTGAAGTGTCCATCAGGTCGGTTCGGGGTCGAGTAGTACGAGCTTCATTCTGAAAGGATTTGCATTAGTAGAAGTAGTTGTAGTAGTAGTAGTAGCAGTAGTAGTAGTCGTGCTGGCAGTGCTAGTGGTTGTCGCAAAGCCAAACGTAATTGAATGGTCTTACTCAATTATGCTGTAACATGTTGAACATGGCTTGGCTCCGGAGCCCATTTCCGCCGTACTGCCATCATCGGGCGGGACGTTGCACTGATCACCCGGAATCACCCGGCCGGTAGCGAGCGAACGAGCTTCACCAGTGCAATCACGTCGATATCATGTTGCGAGCCGCAACAGATGGCCTGCCGGAGCCTGATGCGTGTTCTGTTCCCGGTTTTACTTCGTTATGCGGGCTCGGTAAAAGTGGTGGACGATACTTGGATGATAGATAAGCGAAAAGGATGATGTACTATTTACTCCGAGTGCCAGGGTAAAATTGTGTTGGAGGATTAGGATTTTTATATTTTTTTGTCTCATCGTTGTTTTCAATACAATGAACGTAGCAGGAATATACACATTTTTATATCCCACGAACACCACAATACCACTGGTCAATAAATATGGCTTTCGGTTTTTGTCGTTTTGAAGTACTTTTTCGAGTGACAGTATATAACAAATGTCGGTTCGTTTATGATTCGAATAAAGAATAAACTGTTGATTTATAAACTTTTTTCGAATGTTCTGCGTAAATGTTCGAATGAAAAAACAATTACCACCGAGAAATTTATTATCATTAGCACAAATCGAAATGGATTAGCCACCTGAAAGAATTGGCTGACTCCTGGACTTCCTGGATGTAGTCAATTTAGAACATTTTTTTCGGGCTAAGACTTGAAACGCACTCAGTCACTTGATTTTGGATTGGTTATAAAGTAACTACCCTCACAGTTGTTCCACCATCTTATGTAAGACGTCGGAATTAAATGAATCCCGATTTATTGAATCAAGAATACTTTATCTGCTGTGAAGCCAGATTAATCGTCTGCTGTTCGAGGAACGACTTAAGGAATCGCACTCCTTCTTAGGCAGACCACAACACAAAATTGTGACAAATTCAAATGTTATTTCCATGTGCACATATTTTTTGAGCGGAATTTTTAAAGGTAATGACGAAAAAGATTTGATAATTTCTTTCCCAATATGTTTCTGAAGCTGATATTTCTAATATCAATACGACATTGGAAAACATAAATGTTGTTGATATTTACAAATAAGTAAAATGATGTCGAACCGATTGGTCACTAGTTTATATGAATCCTTTTGCATGCCATCGGGTAGCAAAAAATCAAAATGTGAAATAATTTCTTATTGGCCCATTTGGTGTAGGGGAATGGCGGTTAACTGATCATGATGAACATTGAGATTTATTCTTATTTACTTTATTTGGCTACATTTAGCCTTCCATGTTAATTTTATATCAGTACGGTGGATGTAAATAAAAAATTTGTCATTCTTTTAGCGTTGGGACATTGAAAATAAGCTTTTTATGGTTTATTTGTTACAGAATCACGTTTTTCTTGGTTTAATAATAATGTTTTGACCAATCGTCAATCGTGAATTGTTGCTGGTTTATCCTTGTAGATATGTGCCTTAACATGGCCGCACAAGGAATAATCCAAAGGTGTTAAATCACACGATCAGTGATGGCATTTCACCAGAGTGAAACACGCTGGTGTAAGGTTCTTGTCTACACAGGGAATGCAAGAAGCGAAACATCACACAAAAAAGCGCACTTCTTCTAAGTGTCGAATAGACAGAATTTGAGTGTGCTCAAATGTGTGGTTAAAGCGGCTGGCGCGAGTAAAACACATTCTCTTCGCATAAATCGCTCTCACGCGCTCTCGCCTAAATACCCCAAGTGACCACTGGTGCGTGCTAGTGAGCGCACATTTTAATTGTGATTTTATTTTTAAATTTATAGAAGGTAGCGCTTTTTCGCAGCAAGGAAAATCTAAATCCAGTGCTAGAGTTGAAAGAGAATAAACACTCGCTCTCATGATGCGTGCACACTTTATACAACAGTGGCGTATATGTGTGAAAGGGAAGAGCTCTCGTTGATGTTGTCAGTGCAGGGGAGAAATTATACTTGCTCTTCGTCATACAGAGGAGATTAAAATCTATGCACACGATCTAGGCGGCCAATTGACGGTCCCAAAACGTAAGATCAACTGTTCACCGAAAGCAGCTGTCAATTTGGTCATTGTTTCGCGTGCCGTGTGAGAAGTAGCACCGTCCTGTTAAAAACTCATGTCAGACATGTCCAATTCTTCCATTTTGGGCAAAACAAATACGTCAATCATCACACGGGAGCGCTCACCATTCATAGTAACGTTCCGCTCATCGTCACACCGAACAGTGACCTTTTTGGAATACATTGGAATGCTTTTGCAATGCTTCTGGCTGGGCTTAACTCCAGACGCGGCAATTTTGCTTGTTGACGTAACCATTCAACCAGAAATGAGCTTTGGCGCTGAACACAATTTTTCGATAAAAAAGTGGATCTTCCTCCAACTTTCCCAGCGTCCATTCATGATTAAATTATAGACCAAACTGAACAAGTTTGATAATGACACAAGACACGATTCACGCGTGATCTGTCAAAAACAGTGTTGCCGAAAATATACCAGCAAAAAAAAAATTTCCTCCTACAAAGACTGGAGAATTAATAAAAATTCATTGTGCGCATTATTTTGTACCACTGTGAACTATTAGGAACAACACGTTTTGTGATTTGATGTTCGTACGCAGCATAATCGTACATTTAAGGTTTTTGTAAAGCGAGGTTTGAAGTTTCCTTAGACGTGTTTACAATATTGAAAAACCTTTTTTAATCCACCTAGTGGTGTCTTTCTCATATTACCAATATTTTCAAAAATATCACTACAAGATTTTGTGAAGAATTTTTTTTTCAATCTTTAATAAATTAAGAAATTTTCTTTGGGTATAAACTGACATAGCCTTTTCAATTTGTAAACAGTTATGTCAATTTTTTATTTTATGAGTGACATTATTTGACACATACTCACACACATACACGCACAGACACATACATTGCTCAGCTTGATGAACTGTGTCAAAAGATATAGAGCACTTAGGCCAATTTTCACAAGTCAATTTTTGAAGTGATTGCATAAACTTTCTATATTTTATATTTATATGCATAAACTTTTTAAAACTAGTACACCACGGTACGTGCGGTTTTGCTCCGTTCGCAGCGTGCTTTGTTCAATTTTATATAGCGTGTAGGGTTGCCACATTAAAATTTATATTGTTCAGGTGAAAAAATGTAAATTTCTAATTCTTTTATTCGATTGGTACCTACTTGTTAGTGTTTTTTAAAGATCATGATAACGATGCTTTTTTATTAAAGTACACTCATTGCCAGAGCTCTGAACAAATGTTATTTGCATGTATAAGCAAATACTCCGATGATGACTCAATCGAATTCCGTTGATCCATTTCGTATACAGAGCAAATCATGTACCGAGGCCACCGTTCCGTCGACCAGCCCCGGCTAAATGAAATGTTTGCATCAAATGGATTCAAATATTACAGAAAGACTTTCGATTCCTTGCAATTGCCAAGCAATCGACGCGTATTTGGTTTATGGTCTTTATTTTTATATGAATTATAACCGATGTTTTATCGAAACCACCATCCATATTTTCAGTTTTCTGAATCAGCTAATTACACCCTTGGAACATAATGTGATGTTGCACACTTGTGAATATTTTTTACTATAGACACTCTTGCGTAAAACACTGATAATAAGAATAAAATTTTTATTTCTACACAAAAAGTTATTCTTACTTATAAGACGTATTTTACTTTATGCGTCAAATTATCAATTCTCATCTCAAACATACAAACCAATTCGCACCTTCTCATTCTGCTACCCACGCAGAAGGCGATAGCACACAGCAGACGCCGTTCGATTGACCAATTGTCATCAGGGACACACGAAGAGGCATTGGATAGGAATTTGTGAGCACTTAGTTATCTCACCTTTTGACGACCATATCATATTGAAAATAGGCCTGTGAGTACGAAAAGGGAAACGGCTTTGTTGAGATGCGAATATACCTTTCATTCAAGAGTATTACTGAATGCATGTTCATTGTGTGTATTGTGTGAAAAACATGTTTCGGTAATTACCACGTCTCTTCGATTAAATTTCTTTTGAATTGAAAACATTTTTTACCCATATATAAGGGAATTGGATGAGAATTGAATCAATTTTCAATCAAATAATGCCGAATAATTATGTATTATTGAAATTAAGTGAAATTAACACAAACTTTTTGATAAAATTTCGTCCAAGAAGAGGTGTTCTCATTACTAAGTAGGAAAGGTTTACAGGTAATTAATTCACTGATCACTTTTTCGTTCATTGAACGCTGTAGTATTTGTATAATATGAATATAATTCTTATATAAATATATCACAGCGGGACTCATAAAAAATATAGAATCATGAAAGGCAATCGAGAAAGTTTGTTTAGGTTTATACTATTATGACCTACAAATTGAAACAGTTTTGAGCCAAATTTGGAAAACAGTCTTGCGTAGTCGCTCTAAATGATGGTTTAAAATTTTTAACGCATTTCTGGAACCGGAAGTCAGTTCCAGACAAATTTCTGAAATTTCGTATTGGTCCGTGAGGCCTTTCATTTGAATCTAAGTTTGAGGAAATCGATGAAATCATCTAGAAGAGAAGTAAGGGAGATCAGGCAATTGCGTGTGGAATTTATTGACTCATTCACATACATTCTCTCGCACATACATTTACTTGCACAGCCATTGATTATCTCGACGAACTGAGTCGATTGGTATATAACAATGTTTAATAACACTGTTTTTAACACTGGTCGAGTAAATAGATGCGTATGCTAGACATTTTTTGAATAACCTATGTCATTTTTTATTTAAATCCACCCGAGGAGTATTTAGCTGGATTGTGGAAGTTTTAATGTAGTAGAACATTGATTTCGCGATAACTATTCAGTTCCCGTTTCCAAGCATCAAGAGTGCAAGGTGAAAAAATACCGCACCGGTACGAACATTTGCTGGTACGGATGAAAAGAAAAAGCTCTACACCGCCCTTGCGACCGATGCACGCTGTGTGTGGTGTTCGATTTCGTGCGCGCGGTAAAGCAAACGAAAATCGACATCGTAGCTCGGTATGGAAGACATCGTTGCTCGGTATAGCACATATGGAAAGCAAAGTATTGACATTACATTCCTTTAGTGGAATCCTTTCTGTTTCAACAGACTTCGCAGCCGATTCTTAGCGTACAGAATCATTGCATGGCTAGTACTACGATCCAACTAAGCGATTAAGAATCCTTCCAGATCGGGACTAGAACATACGACAACTGGCTTGTGAGTGAGACCAGCGTCCTGTGCATTGAGCCGTCAACCCATGCGAGCACACATGAGGAAGAGTTTTTCAATCCTTAATTTGTATTGAAATATACGCGGAGCAAAACTGCCGGTTGAGGAAAAGCATGAAAATGTACAATTTAAATTACGCAAAGTCGGATCATCTTTAACATCGGATCCAGACTTATCAAAACAACGAGTCAAAAACACATGACTACAATGGGACAAAATGGACCCTCAAAAAGCTTCTTATTTAAATTTAAAACAGGATGTTGTAAATCTTTTTTCGTCCGATTTAACTTACTCTTTCGGTTTGTTTTGAAAATTCCTTGGCAATCGTAACGGTTCCAACGTTATACTTATTCATAGGCTAATAACAAAACATTTGATGGTAAAGATTTTAGTCCATTCAAAGCAGCATTCTGTTTCACTCAACTGGACTCATTTGGTTTCGCTGATATTCTCGTTCTCATTTGCTTCTCGATTTTTTTTAATTCAATATTATAATATAATTTTTAGGCACACTGCTTAAGCTTTAAGATGCCAAGGGTTTTTACTAATCTTAATTACGACTAACTTAAAACTAGAATAGCATCATTATGTAATGTAGCGGTAGCGGATTCTCGAGAATTCAGCTTTCAGCTGGCGATCGGTAGTGGCCGGTGAATTGAATATTGCATGAGGGTCTTCCATATGGCGTTGGCGAATATCCATGTTGGCCGCATCCTTCGGTCCGTGTGGGTCCGCGGGAAACACCTCCAGTCTACGAAGGCCTGGCGGGTGGCCCGCTTGCTGGTTTTCGACTGGAGCGGTCTTCCGTGGACGATGATGGTGATGTTACGGAAGAGAACGAAAAAAAGTAAATATTGTGGAAACGGGGTAAAAAGGGGATGTGGGAACAAAATGTTTGAAAACGATAGAGATCTAATTAGTTGCCATCGAGATGGTGAAGAGACAGGGAAGGGGGAACGAAAAAGTTAGTGACAAAAAAAGATCTTGTTAGTTCCAATGAAGATGAAGAATGGACAGGGACGGGGATCGAGAGAATCGGGCGGATGTTAGTGTCGAACCTGTAGGTGGAGTTTATACTTTCTGAGCGAGGGATAACACATTACACATTTGCTTCTCGATGTTGATTAATCACTCCAGCGGCCATACTATCTTGTTCGGGGATCAGCATAATACGTATTTCAATGTCGTAACACCAGGTTAGCTTAGCGCACCGTGATGCTTCCGTTTTAATGAGATTGTATTTGCCCGGTTGGTTGCATAATTTAATCAAATTTACGCATAACCAATTATCGCTTCTTCGAGTGCATCATTAGCTTGGTTGCTTACTGACTGAAGTGCTGATCCGCATTTTTCGCCCGTGTCCTTCTGCTGGTGGTGGTGGATTGGGTAAGATTTTGATGCGATAAAGGAAGGTCCAATTCCAATTCCGAACACCGACGAAAACAGCAGCGTCCGGAGTTTGGCTCTTGGCAAGCTTGTGGCGTCTTAAGCTGATCATTGTTCGGACAAATAGCTATTGAGTGGATGTTATTGCCATTTACCGCATTATTATTGACTTTTTATCATTCTCCTTCTGAATGGTTGCACCGAGCAATAAAAGAGACCCCCCAACGGTCGTATACAATACGTAATTGGGTGGGTGAAATTCTTTGAATGTGTCAATACGTGGATTGTGGTTTGTGCTGTAACAGGGAAAGGAAAAAGAAAAGGGGTGGTGGCATGTAATAAGCGAAAACATGATGTGATTAGCAGTGATTTACGGCGATCATGATAGTGCTCGGAAATGGTGTTCAAAGTGTATTAAAGGATTTCCGCTGGTGAAAAATGAAAATTCATGTTCAATCAAGTTTAATCTTAGTAACGGACACGATACTCGATTGATTCATCGAAGTCTATCGTTTAACAAGTTTATTTGTATCAAGGCTCGATTAATTTATTTATTCATTTCTTATTGGATTCATCGGATACATGTCTAAATGAACCGACAGAGTGGGAAAAAGCCTACATGAGTTGAATAAATTTCATGCCAGTCTCAGACAGGCGCAAAAACCACTATCTTTTAAACAACAAACACAAAACAAAAAGTAATTACAATGCGTCTTAAGTCAAGTGAAATAAATTAACACATAAAAAAATTTCCTTATACTATAGTTCGTTTCATTCTTTCAGCGAAGCGACAGGAAGGCTCATCTAACTCAAAAATTGTTTCAACAGAAGTAAAAGCTCGTGTGCACGCAGTTATAGGTTCGTTACTTCTAAACAAAGTCCTGTGGAATCCGTTTTCAAGTAGAGTCGTATATCGCAATGATCTGCTTGGTACTCGAACACTAATTTTGTTACGCAATTCTGGAGCATCAATCTCCCCGTTTATTAATTTCGCAATGGTCAATGTTGCTTGTCTTCGGCGCTGTAAAGTATCGTTTCCCAACGATTGGCATCTGTCCGGATATGGTGGCAAGTTTACAGGATCTCTCCAAGGCAAATGTCGTAATGCCAAAGCGTTTCTGAACACGTTCAAGTCTAAGGCTCCACGATATTTGATATGGACACCACATTACTGAAGCATTTTCCAGAATCGGGCGGACGAGTGAGCAATATAAAGCCTTCAAGCAAAGCGGATCTTTGAAGTCTTTGGCAATTTTAGAAATGAATCCCAGCTGACGGATGAATGAACCCCAAAAACGCTTTGATAATTGTTCAAAGCTCCCTTGAATAAATGTTTTGTTGACGAAACATCTCTTATTGTAGTGAACCGAATTAGTTTGCAATCCTTTGGTGTTTATTCCTTTCGATTCAGCTGCAACTAAGCTATTCAATTAGGTTTCAAAAATTCTAAAAATTTCCTTATTAATGCTAAAATTCATCAATTATCTCAGCAAACAATCACCTCTTTTGCGCCTTTGGATTGCAACTGATTGCATCGTTTTCCATTTCCCAGTGTCGAATTCTTAATCACAAGCGTAATCAGTCTCACCAGTGACCTCGAAACTATGCGGAAATTATTCCCGCAGGTTAAACGGTTTCGCCCATTTCGGTGCCGTATCTGCTTGTCAGTTTAATTTTGCGTTCAACTTTTGCCAGGCAGCTAAAATCAACAACCGGAACTATGTGTGGTCCAGAAAAATGTAATTAAATTATTATGATTTCCTCATTTAAATTAGGCTACTGGGAATGTTGAATTAATTTATCTGCCTTTATCTGCCCACAGCGTGAAACATTGCCCAGTGAAAGCGGTTTTTGTTTTGCACTGTCCTTCGCATCGTTACCCTGCTTCCTTCACTCTCTCTAAACATAACACAGCTACAGTGAGGTCTCGTATATCGCGTTTCGCCGACGGCGTGAGAAACGGAGCATTCTTTCTGAATACACCAACATTCTATATCATAAAATTTTTAAGATATATCAGAAACAATCATCTAATTGTTAGTCCACTAGCGCCACTAGGTGGGCGATTTTCTAACTAATATGGTTTTCATAACGTAGACCTCTACATTCCGAACATCTTTCTAGAAGACAATGTCGTTCTAAGTCTTTTAGTTTTAGAACGACAGCATAATTTTTATGTTGAAATATGTACAAAAAAACTACAAGGATCAGCCCCATGGGGTTGTTCGAACCATTGATGTGGAACAAGGCAACCGAAATTTCTAATGATCTACAATCAAAAAGTTCAATCAATCCGAACCAACACCGAACATTATTTGTCTCGATTTGCATTTGTTTTATAACCGACGAAATTACACCATTATCCCAAATGTATGCAGCTATATCTTTGTTCATATTTGTGATTTCGATAATTAAGCTTCTCTTCGCCAAGCTTGCGTTCAATTTTTTTATGCAAGCAGTTTTTTAGCGTTAAGTTTCTCTACCATTCTGCGATTTCGGTTGAAGCGTTAAACTATTTCTCATTATCAATCGAGTTCATCTAATATAAATTGAAAATTAATCTTAAGCACTCAAAATTTATCCAAGGGTAGGGTAAAGTGTTATAATATGCCCCCCTCAAGAAATGTTTAAGATATTTCCAAGTGTATTAATATATTTTACTCGAGAATGTGAGTATTTCATTGAAATACGGCTAAGGAACATAATTTTCAACGACTCAAATAGAAAAGATGAGAAGTGATCATTTTTCAAAATGACCACATTCTTAGTTTTTTCACTTGCCTCAGACATAATGCCCCAGCAGTCGTAAAATATGTCTCACAACAAATCAATGGCTTATTTAGTTGAAGCAAAATCTTACATCGAAAAGCAGCCAAATGAAATTTTAAGTTTTTTCATACTGTCCAGCAAACGACAACTACCAAACTTTCATAGCAGAAAGATCCTGCGAAAAGATAGTGTTAGTGATAAAATTTTGGTTTAGAAATGTCTTGAATGCTTAAGAAAAGAAGGAGGGCATTTTGGCTAGCAGGGGACGCTTTATACGACTTTCCCCTAGTTGTCAATTTCTCATGGGGAAACGACATAACATGGAATTCCGAGCTTGCATGACACAAGATCAGAGCATACCAATTAAGGGTTGAGGTCAGTGTGTTTTAGGGCATTTTAAAAGGCTATTTTCACGCTTCAAATCTGATTTTCTCAGAAACGGTGACGAATATAAAAAAACCCAACTGACAATCTCTTAGAAAATTTGTTTAGATTATTCTGTGAAAATTTCAGAATGATTGTTTGGCTTTAGCGATCGAAAAAGCTTTTTTTCTGAAGGAAGAATTGCATAGCTGAAAACGGTGACTTTCAACTTGTTCATTGAATATCTCGCCTTCAAAAGCATGGATCAAAAATCTATCCTGACAATGTTTAGATAATTCAATTTAGATTCGATTAGTGCAAAGAAACATATATGTTGTCGCGATAAAAATTAAGTGAATGTTATTTTTGTAATGGTAAGTCCATTTCTATGGCGGCACCATTTTTTACTGCTCTTGTATCCTGGTAACGTAACGAAACATGAGAGAGAAATAAAATCGGCTCAGCAAGGCTGCCAAACAAGCGGTAGCTTTATTGGAATTTATGTGATGTAGTCAAACTTGCAACCGAAAATATAAAAACTTTTTTGGCCACCCGGCCACATCGAGGGTCATTTTCCACATTTACGAGAGAGCATGAAGAGAAATGTAATACGCACAGCGAGCAATACGGTTTCACGCTAACAACTGGCCTCAGCCCTTAAAGCTTCAAATCGTTTTATGGCACGTTTTTGTCTTGCTGTCTAGCAACAACCTACCTCTAGCATGCTACGAGCAGGACTGAAACATTAGCTTTAATTTCGCTTCTGTTTATAGATTCGCGTGCTTCCAACAGCTTCGCTTTTGCATCGATTGACCAATCAGAGCGATGCTCTCTCTTTCATACGTCGCTTACTGCTTCAAAACCGTCGTCTATGGCAGGGAAATCCGCTATGCCAAAGATTTTTAGCAGCCAAATAGGACACTGCTCGCTACTAATTAAAATTTCAATCATTTGTAATTGAAAATACGTGGCTTGATACATTCAAATCGAATCGTTGAAATATTTTCAAACAAATAAAGAAATAATATTAATAATTGATACAAAATATACTGAGCTGTAAGCGTTTAAAACCTGACCACATTTCTACGTGTAGTTTTTCTTGAGTTTTTGATTTGCACCCCTATATAGAAAATAAAGATGTGTTCCACATCAAAAAAGACGGGTGAGTAATGTCATAGACATAACCGGATGGCGTGAATACGAATAAAATGAATGGTTCTGTTCATTCGATATTGAAGAATCTGAATTTTGGACTTGAATTTTGAATCTGAACCTAGATTCTACAGCTGAATGTTAGCTACAGAATTCCGGTTCAGGTTTCAGTTTTAAAGTTCGGATCCCGAACTCAGCTCCGAAATTCAAATTAATTTAGTTCAAAAATCTTCAGATTCTATTTCCTGGTTTCAGTTATTCTTCTAGATTGTAGAACTGAATTCTTGAACCAAATTCTAATCCTGCACTGAACTGAATTCTGAACATGGATGCTGTAAAGTATTTTTGAGCTGAATTCTGAAAATACATTTGATTTATGAATCTGAATTAAAATCCTAGATTTCTGTCTGATGTTCCAGAACTTCAGGTTCAGAACTCAGTTTTAGGATTCTGATACTGAATTCTAATACTGAATTCTGAACTCCGGACAGAAATTTTGAAACTGAATTCTGGTCTGATACGCATTTTCAGTTCCAGAATTCAATATCAAAAGGCGCAGAATCAAATACTAAAACTCGGCTTCAGTCACAGATTCAGAATTCTGGAACTCGATTCGGGCCTTGGATTCTGGACGACGAGCTGAAGTTAAGATCTGAATTGTGGAAATGATAAAGAAAATCTGGTCTTGGATTCTGAATCTGATATCCAGTTCTAGAATTCTGGTCTGAGTTAACTACGCAGGCTAGAATGAATGAAGTATCAATTTGTTATCTCATTCACGTATGAAATATTTAGACAAAATGCAATTCGATTTGGAATTATTTGTGGTTACCTCATACAACTGAAAATTCTATCACACATTGCTGATCATAGCTCAAATGACTTGGAGAGAAAATTTTGTTCATTGGAACGAAAAACAAGCTCTCAAAAGGCGCTCCATAGTAAAGTGAGACGTATTTAGGCCAAAAAAGTCGAGAAAAGTAAGCGAAAATATTCTAATTAGAATCGATCACACTGTAAACCAAATAAGCCCATTTTGGGCATGAAAATATGAATCAAGATTGCCGATTGTGAATCAAAAAACCGAACACCGTGAATTAAAAAATTGGGAAACAAAACTAAAATTATTATTATGTTTTAAATTGTAGAAAATGAAATTTAAGACCTTTTTAAATACTAAGTAAAACCAAAATTTATCTTATCAAAAATCATTCGTTTGAAAATTCCATATAATATCCACAATAAATATGTGACATGAAAAGATAATACTGGCTATTTTTATTTACTGTGAATCAAAAAAATTGCTTATTTCCACCCCTGCTGTAAACCTTCACTAAACTAATTATTTTCACTTCCGATTTGCATAATTTAACAGATAAGTAATTCTAAAAGTTCTTTAAATGACAAATTAGAGCCCTTTGAAGGGCTGATTTTGAAGAATGTTTCCCATCTTTGCTCACTTTTCGTTGTATTTTTCTCCAATGCAAAGGACCAGCAGTTGGATGACGCAATCGCTCTTGTTTGAAGTGAAACTCACACTGCATCTGTATCTGGAAATTCTGAAATTTTATTCAGAAACTAAATTCTCGAGACTGGCACTGAAACTGAGCTGTGGACCTCGACCAACCGAAATGATGCACGTGCTTCACTTCATGTTCAGTCAACTGCGCAGACAAGAATGAACGAAATATATCAAGTGTTAACTTTTCAGACCTATCCAGTAGGTAACGCAGAAATGAAATGTTGTTTACTACATCAAAACCGTCGGCTCGGGTTCGAGAAAGGCAAACATGCTTCATAAGTTTTCTTCTTTGGCACGCATTGATACCAAACATTTCAGAAAGCTTAAGGTTTGAATAATTTATGATTATGTCATACAACTGAAACTACTATCATAAATTGATGATTATATTTCAGATGGCATGTAGCGAAAATGATGTTGATACGTTAGATATAACATGAGATATTCACGATCAAAAACTAATTAGCAGGTAAATTTTGAAAAGGCACCCCATAGTGAAGTAAGTCGTTTTCACAACAAAAAAGCACACTAATTCCATCTGATGGAATAATTCCGAAATACAACTTTCACTTGTTGAAAATTTAATCTTAATTTTCGAATTGGTTTCTCTATTGTGAACATATGAGTTATTTCATACTCTTTTCAAAGCGCCCCTGGTGAAGTAATGTTTAGCTAATTGTCTATCGAATGGCTCTAAATTGAGGATTTAAGGAACTGCAACAAGTTTGCCGAAGGCTGTATGGTGCTATCTGTTGACAAAAGCGAAATAACCGTTCACAGTCCCAATCAGTCGAAATTCCAAATGCTCTGGGTCTCCTATATCGTGGTTTTCTGGCAAAAACGAATCCGTGTTGTGCAAGACATAACTGTACGTTCCAGCTCAAAACATTGGCCGACGAGGCTCTCGTAAAAATGCTCTAGCATGAAACGGCACGCAGTTAAATAGCTTCAAATGCCCAGGGAATGCAATTATGTTCATTGTTATGCTATAGGATTCTCATCGAAAATACTGTAAATGAATTCTGCAGTGTGATTTGAAAAATTTAAAACTAACACCTCACAGTTCACTTACAGCTTATGAACTTCTTCCAATCAAGTGTGTGGCAAATTTATATTTGCCTAAAAGTTCAAAAGCCATATCGTTCATGCTAGAATTAGAATTTCAAGGGAAACAGTAAAATGAACAAAATGTTTTAAGGTATATAGTAAAGCAAGTAAATATTCACTACTATTGGATTGAGTTGTTAACAGTAAAGTTCTCAGATGTTCCATTTCGGGACATCGAAACGAGTTTGAACGGCAGTATTCTTTCATTTTAAACCGATTCTGAATTTTTCATTGGGTTTACTGGTGATTTTTTTGCTGGTATCTTTCTGGCAACACTGTTTTTGGCAGATCACGCGAAAGTCGTATCTTATTTCAATGTTAAACTTTCTCAATTTGGTCTTTATTTTAATCATGAACCGACCTACGAAAGCGCAACGCTTGAAAATTATTGAATTTTACTATCAAAGTTCATGCTCGATTAAGACTGTGAACCATTTCGCGGTTAATTTTAACTTTTGGTTAAAATCTGACACTCCAGCGGTTAATTTGATGTTGTCAAAAATATCCCTGCTCGACAGCATGGTTATTTTTGACAGATCGATGGTTATTTTCCGACAATGAGAAAAATCTTGCAATGAAAATTCGAATATTAATTGTATAGTTGAAATTATTTCCAGTGGAAAATAAACCCAAATAACTTTCCGTCCGACAAATTTTGAAATGGGCCGCAGTTTTAGTTAAATTTAACTACTCGATACAAAATAACCTCTCAAGTGTCAGATTTAAACCAAAAGTTAAAATTAACTGCGAAATGGTTCACAGCCTAAGAGATTAAGAGATCTACTTTTTTATCAACAAATTGTGTTCAGCGTCAAAGTTCATTTCTAGTTGAATTGTCACTATTTGGTGTGGATTATGAGTCGGTTGCATCATCGGGCCATATTGACAATTTTTTTTACCAAAATGAAAGAATTTAACATGCCTGACAAGTGGTTCCAGCAAGACGGTGCCACATCCCACACGGCACGCGAAACAAGGACCAAATTGGGAGCCGCCTTCGGTGAACAGTTTATCTCACGTTTCTGGCCCGTCAATTGGCCGCCTAGATTGTGTGATTTAACGCCTTTGGACTTTCTCTTGTGGGGCCATGTTAAGGCTCATGTCTACAAGGATAAATCGGCATTGATTGAAGCACAGGAAGCCAATATTAAAGCATTTAAAGTATGAAATACCGGCTAATATATTGGAGAGAGTGCGCCAAAAAAAAACTTGCGCACGGGCCATCTACATTTGACCATGGCCAACAGTTGCCTGGAATCATCTTCAAATACTGAATTATTGTGATCGTTTTTTGTCTTTATTATATAGAAAGGCTGTGCAATTGCTGTGAAAACCGACTTGACTACTGAGGCCCGGCCGAGTGTCATATACTGTCATATAGTGTATGTATATGTGTATGTTGTGTATTTTCTCAGAGATGGTTTAACCGATTTTCACAAACTTAGATTCAAATGAAAGGTTCTATGGCTTTATACAATTTTCCTGAATTTCATTTGGTTCCGACTACTTGTTCCGGAATTACAAGGAAATATGTGCAAATACATGAAAAAATGCGCACTCAATTTTTTCGGAAATTTCCAAACCGATTTTCATAAACTAAGAAGCAAATTAAAGACCTAAACATTCTTTAAAAAGTTCCCGAAAAGTTAAATCAGATCCGACTTCCGGTTCCGGTATTACAGTGCGATTAGTAAAAATTTTCAATTCCATGAGTATTTTTTCACAAGCGATGGCAAAACGAGGTGCGCATATTTATAAAAATTATTGCTAAACTAAACTAGTTGGCAGATCTTGTTAGTTAGTGAGTACACCCAAACCCCCATTTACGTAACTTATATATGTATATATGTATTAATATATGTACGCATGTGTGCAAATATTTGTATTTCTTAATACATATAAATATTGGTGAAGTAAAAGCGATCCTTTATATGTATAAATATATACACATATACGAAAACGAGTGAGTGTGTAAGCATACATACATACATATATAAGGTTCGTAAATGGAGGTTTGGGTGTACATAAAACTACTAACTTTTGGTTTCGCTTAAAAAAGCTCCGATTATAGTGAAGAAAATCTCCAAAAACCGAGTTCACTTCGATTTCTCAGCAATCGGTTAAACCGGTTTTCACAAATCATGATTCGAATTAAAGCTCTTATTGTATTTAAATGTATACTGTGCAATTTAATCCTTATTTGACTTCCGGTTCCGAAATTATAGGGCGATGAGTATCAAAATCGTCATTCAAAATAACGATGCAAAACTGGTACGCGACGGTACGTGCTGCTTCGTGCTTTGTTCAATTTCGTATAGCGTGCTTGTAAATTTCGAATTCAGTAATTCAATTCCTACCTACTTGTTAGTGTTTTTTAAGGATTATGATAACGATACTTTTCTATAAAAGTTCATTTATTGCCTTTTTCATATAGAAAGTTTTTGCATTCACTTGAAAAATTGACTGGTGAAAATTGGCCCAGAGGGCTAAGAGTTCTATATCATTCGACACAGTGCATCGAGCGGAGCAGTGTATGTGTCTGTGCGTGTATGTGTGTGAATATGTATCAAATAATGTCATTCATAAAAATAAAAAATCTCGTAGTCCCATAGGTTGCCATTGAATTTCACACCGCAAAATAGTGCAAAATTATTCAACATTTGGCCTAAAAATGATTCTATTTGTAGGCTATATTAGTTGCTTACTAAACGAACCGACTTCGGCTGTACTGGTTCTAAGTTCCAGGTGCCAGAGGTACCGGAGATAGTGGACAAAATAATTAAAACGAGACTCACTTAATTTTCTCATAGATGATTTGATCGATTTCCACAAACAGGTTCAAATAAAAGTTCCTATAGTCTCATAGGTTGCTGTTTAATTTCTTTCGAGTCCGACTTCCGGTTCCAGAACTATAGAGTAAAGTGTGTTTAATCATTTAGTGCGACAATGCGAATGAATAAAAAATATTTATTAGATTGACAAAACTGTTTACAAATTGAAAAGGTTATGTTAGTTTATACCCTAAGAAAGTTTCTTATATTATTCAAGATCGAAAAAAAAATTTCTTCACAGAATCTTCTGATGATATTTTTGAAAATATAAGTAACATGAGAAAGGCATCATTACATCACTGGGTGTATTATAAAAGGTTTTTAATAAAATACCATACATCTTTAAAAATCACCATTTATTAGCATTTAAAAAGCCAAAGTGTAGAAAAATGATACTAATTTGCTCTCTAGTACTGTTATCTAACCTCAAAATCATGAAGAAAAAGTAATCATCAAATATTCTGTTCGCGTGTATGGATAAATTGAATGTGGTAAACTAACTGCAGATCATGTGTACTTCAGGGAAGTACTCTAGAACCACTTCTTTTTTCGTGGTTTGTGAACGTTGTTGTCTTTGGCTTGCTGGCAAGTTGGAACACAATCTTTTGCCGACGGTGTGAAAATGTTTCGTTCCATTTTTATCATCGTTTCATTGTTGTCATTGTACAAAAAGCAAACTTAGTTTAAATTATACCGATGCTGGGACTCAACTACAACACGTCAAAGATCTAGGTATCAATCTAGATTGAAAACCAACGTAAATTCGTCTTTTGAAAGCAAACTGTTTGCTCCAATTTATTACCAAAATCTCGGGTGAATTTTGAACCACACATTTTTTAAAATGATATGTTTTACATTAGTACGATTACAGTTAGAACTTTCTAAAGTTCTTTAGAGTTCATAATTCATATATGCCCAGATGACGTATGTTTGACTCCCAACTTCGATGGAATTTTAGTGTTCTGACTCGGAAGGATTTTTAGCTTAAAAATCGGCTAAGGAATCTGATGGCAGGTTGACAAATCCGCCCAAGAATTGGTTAACGTAAAACTGATTGTCGATAGGGTAAAATTTGATGAAAATTTAATTCAATTTGGCACGTATCCAGATCGTTTGATGAGTTTTGAATGTTTCTTCGATCAAATGATTTCAGGGGAGGTTAACATGAATGGTACACCGCAGTATTTCTGTCTTTAGTGTCGAATCTGATAACCGACTCTAAACTCGTAATCCACGGTGCTCTTTGGTTTGGTAAGTCACAAATGGTACAACTTTTTGGCGTGGATATTGACTGCTCAACTGATTGCTGGATCGTAACACCGTTTGAACTTTGTCAAGGTGTAAATGTGATGGATGTTTATTGAGATTATGTTCAGAACAAAATGCAAAAAATCATTTGTTTGTTTTGTGCTTTTCAATTTAAGGGTTGATGCGATAAAAAAAAAACAATTGTTTGGCTACTACTGAACCTGTTGTTTTGCTTCTTCTGCCGCAGCCTTCCTAAATCTTGAAATGTCTCAACACGCTCAGTTCGACAGTTTTTACTTTGTATGCAGTACTTAGCTTCAAAGTAATTTGTCTGAAGACTCTAGCTTGTGAAAGGTTTCAAGCTTTTTCCCAGTCTAATCCCAGGACACGCGTGTTTGACATTATGTGTCGAATATTTAATCAACCCTATCCAAAACCGCGAAAATCCCAGCAATAAAAAAACTTGATTACAGTTGCTTAAAATTTATATGGAGTGGTTTGAGAGCTATAATGCTATCCCACATCCTGTGGCTTGATAGTACTGAAACCCCACAACTGCCGGGAAAACATTTTTCAGTTTTATTATTCATCGTTACCACAAAATCGAACGATTCAATTTATTGCTCTCTTCTATTTTTCATCACATGCACTCGAACTGATGATTAAATACTTCGTGCTACTACAATTACATCACCAATTGGTTTACGGATTGCCATTTGCAAATATATTGACGTGAATTTCGCTTGCTGAATATATGGACTGGATTTTATCCAACAAATTGCCGCCGTGAGAATTTATTGTGAGAAGTTGTCAGAAGCATTCTCGAATGGAACTTCTTGGCATCAACTACCTCGATATGAGGTAGATAGAAAAAAAAAACGAATCACAGTTTGGAAGTTTCCCAAATGTTCGGTAATTTCATCTTCCTACAAGTGTTCGAAGGAATTGAACCTCGTGAAAATAAATCAAGCTCTACCATTTGCTTTAGTTGCCATAGCACTTGAGTTTTTGTTGTTGAAAGATTGTAAAACGAATTTCCGGCCACAACGCATTTCATCTGTTTATTCCGGATCTGTCATCTGTCGTTCATTGCCAGAAATCTGTAATCCAGAAGAATTCTTTAATTAGCTTTACAATACCGACGGTGAATGGGCGCATTATTTTTATGTCAGAAACATATATTGTATGATTAAAAAACTCCCCCCATCCGTACGAGGGTAATCGTGCCGAACTGATATCAGTTCGCAGTTATAAAGCATTGGGAAAACCGCTCGAATAAGTTCTACATTTAATTACCCCGTCTGATTATTTCATCTTTCTCGTTCTCACGACCTTCAATCCCGCAGTTAATAAGGGTCAATTCAACCCCAGTAGAGAAGAGTAAACCACGGTCACATGCGAAAGGCTATCTCCCTTGCTGACGAAGCCCTTTTTATACTGAACGGTCTGAAATTAATATTGGGTTATCATTCGTTTTTAGTATCATAGCCTTATGTATGTGTACGATTCAGGGCGGGTTGTGTTTGGACTCAACCTTCGCTTCGCAGACTCGGTATGCTCGTTCTCGGTATCCAGAATTTATAGCGGAGCTAAAGTCATAGAACTGTGAGACTATTGGTGAAAGTATTTCAAATTCCACTATGCTTAGTTCCAATGTATTTTAAAAATAAAACTTCCTCTGAAAATACCATACTCACTTGGTATGCTTCCGGAAAAACTTAAGGGGGAGCTCTCTATGAACATCCGTTTTGCCTTTTTCTATAGAAAGGTAATAGCATAGCGAATATAAAAATCTTAGACTCGTTATGAAGCTACTAATAGGCCACTGATCAAGTTTGAATATCAAATGGCTGTATCTTCTGGTTCCGGAGATATAACCGTCAAAACGTGGTACTGTTTCCCGCTCAATTTTCTCGGAGACGAATGAACCGATTTTTTTTCAAATTCACGCTCGCTTTAAAGCTAATATTGAACCATTGATCAAGTTCGAAGATCAAATGGTTGTCACCTTCGGTTCCAGAGATATGATGGTATAAGTGACGTAACCGACAGAACGCGTTGTTTTTTACCGTTGAGCAGAAACTTTACACAATTTAAGTAAGAATTACTTAGGAACGTTCTTAAATTATAATGTAGGCGGTCATTTCAAAATCAAATATCAAATTATTGTTTTCAAAAGCAGCTTCAGGTATGTGAAATTGAAAAAAAAAATCGTTACTGCTTTTTATTGAAGCATAGCATTTTTCGGGTTGAAAGTCAAAAACATGATCGACAAAAGTTTTTGAACTCTTTATTTCTCAATTCTCTAGTATAGTTCTACCTGAAATAAAACGACCCTTTATATAATATCTGGACTTGCTATAATCTTAATAAAATCTGAATGTTTGCTTCTGATTTTGGAATCATATTTATAACATAATGAGATATAAATACTAAGATCATATATAATTTTGAAAGAATCCTGTTATGCTCTGTTGATCGGGCTCTCATAAAATTTGGATAGATACCTTCTGAAGAAACAATAAAATTTTTGACTAGTAACGTAATTTTCTATCAGATCGGGAACACAGGGGCCGACGAGTTAACAGTTTAAAACTGTGCCCCAGAAAGTGTTTTGTATTGCAACATGACGTACACTAACTCCCTATTGTTTTGCTAATTTTCTTAGTGATTACCTGTTGTTCCATGTGAGATGAAATCAATTTTTGACGTGAATACGTCTGACTTTACTATGGGGCGCCTTTTGAAAAAATCGCCCTGTGTAAGAATGGGTAGAACTTAGTCGTAAATATCTCGAGTTGTACTAAATGCAACAACATAATCCTTTCCCCATGCTATCAAAAATATAATCGGTAATTTATGATTAAATTTTCATTAGTGTTTTTCAGGCGAGGCGAGGCAATTTCAGGCGAGGCAAGCAATCACCTTCAGCCAGCAACAGCGAAAACAAATCATCCGTGTGTTATTAACCCTCAAACGCTCAGGTTGCGCTATCATTCGTTTGTAAAGCCTCATTTGGATTGGATTTTGGAACTGAATTTTGGAACTAAATCTCACCTGAATTTTAAACTTAATTTTAGATTTAGAATTTACAGTTTAGAGAAGTTAAAACTAAGACTCGTGAACTGAATCTTGATTCTAGATGGTTCCTTGGTCAGATTTTTTAACTGAATGAAGTGTCTTAATTTGAGTTCGGAATTCGTATCCAGAATCAGTGTTGGTGATTGCCGAAAATTTGACAGAAGGTGCTATATTGCTATCTATATTGTATACAACATTTTCAATCCGGTAGAAGATGCTACAAGAACTCGAGTCTCTCAATGCATGAACCGCGAGAGAATTTTTCTACATTTCTTCGCTCCACTTCATACTCTGAGTATTTCACGGCCCATGAAAAAATATACAGTCTGATAATGATCGTTGCTGTGTGGAATTTCCCAAGAGAGGATCGCAAGTTGACAATTATCGCAGAAAATCGAGTCGATGGTTCATCTTGATGTTTCTCATACTAGATTGCAATATTTCAAAACCCTTGTGTGGAGCATTCACATACATTTTCATAGACACAACTTATACAAAGGTTATATGCACATAGTTAGAATAAGCGGCAATAGTAAAATGATTCTATCGCAATTATCCACTGCCCATACAGAATCGGATCGCGAAACGAGAATAAGCGACCGTTTGTTGCTTCAGAGAAGATCCCCACAGCAGCGTGATAACCTTTGATCCTCAGAAATGTCATCGAGAGAAATTCGCTCTCGCACTGATGTCTATTCTATGTTAAATGAGATGTCTATTCTATGTTAAATGGGTGTTTGTTGTTGCGATGATATTAGTCTCTCTTTGATGGCACTGATTCAATCGTGTGAAGAGTGAAGAGTGAACGTTCTTTGATACGATAAAAGCCATCCTTGTCCAGAATTATCATTCTGGAACAAAAATTCCGAATTCCGAAACAAAATTCAAGATATGAATTCTAGATCTGAATTTTGGAACAAAATTGTTGATCTGAATCAGAATTTTCGAGTTAACATCTGAGCCAGAATTTAATTTTTGATTCCAGTTTGTAAATTTGTTCCCGTAATTCAGATTAAACATGCTAGAATTGAATTCGAAACTTGAGTTCTGAAACTAGATTTTATTACTGAGTTCAATGCTTTAAGTCAAGTTCGGCATTCAAGTTCAAAATTCAGTTCTAGAATTAAATTTGGATCCTGAATTCTGTAAATAAGTCCAGTTTCAGAATTTTAAAATTAAATAATGAGTTAAATTTTTGATATCGATTCCGAAACTGAGTTTGGCAACTGAATACAGTTCCTGTCATACTTCAAAATTGATGCTCTGTTACAATTCTAGAAGTGAAGTAGTCAACTTATATGAACGATTATTGATATTCGGAGGTGTGAAAGAAGCATCTCTATTTTGTTCGTATTCACATTCTCCAGTTATGTCTCTAAACATTACCCAACCGCCTTTTTTCTGGAGGTTATCATTTGTTTATAAGGCTAGTAACAAACTGAAACTTAGCAACTGTCAAAATAAGTCATAGTCATTCACACACAGAGCCCAAAAGAACTGTTTATAATCACCGAAACAGTCCTTATTTTTCAGGCAACGATTTGACCTATCTAAAGATGGTTTTGATAGCGAAAGACTATGCAAATTTATGGTGCAATAGTATCAAAGTAGAAAAAGAACCTCAACTTACATTAGAAATTCTACCAGGTTCGTTTCCATAGTCATTAAAACTGCAAACAAAGTCAACTTGCCGTGATCTTGTTATCCGTAAATTAATGATAGGCCCAGCAACAGTATAAAGGTTCGTTTTTATTTTCGATATTGTTATCTACAACGAGACTGTAGACCAATGATCTTTGTTTGCCGCAAAGCCCGACTAGACATCCACAGCCAACAGGCACCTGCCTTTCTTTCCTTCTATCGTTTGATTCGAAACCGACAGTCGAACTGGCACCATTCAGTGCGATAGCAAGTCAATTTAGATTAGGAATATTTGCTCTTGTGATGCTCGTGTGGCTGCCCTGGATTGGAGTTCTTTCTCGACCCCTCGCCGTTCGGTGGTTGGACCCGTATGTCTGATTTTGCCGCAAACCTAGGTTCCTTCTATCAACTTCAGGCGACGACTACCAGCATAACACGGCAGTGTGAATCGAGTATCCTGTTTCGAACACGCACACATCCATGCCTAGCTGTGTTCATTGAACTGGAATTGATCTTAATTTTGGACACCGTCCAGATTCCCTTTTATCGCACCAGTCCATCTTGGCTTGTCGAGGAAAGCATGTCCTAGCATAATCCTATGGCGGATTATTATTTAGTAGGCGTTCGACGGAGCTCGACCGAGAAGATCCGGTTAAACAGTGAATCGTTAGGAACGAATTTTAAGCTACGAACCACCGGATTTCAGTCCGGACAGATTCGTATTTAATTATCATAATCATCGGGTTTGGTTCAATAATTCCTCGGTGCTGATGACAACCAAATTCGAGCGAGGCCTTGGATCTAGATGCATTATGCACTAGCCATTCAATTTTAATTAGCACCCTCGATTGTATGAGGGTAGAGATGTGTTGAACATGAGCTGAATGGCAATAAATTCAGTTCTAATTACAAACAGAATTAATTTGAAATGTCACACTACGAGTTCAGCCAAACGAAGGCACAGATTAGGATGCTGACGAACGACCCACGAGCTGTGTTCAATTTTGCATTATGCTAATCAGGTGGCGTGACTAATGAGATTGTTTTAATGTGATTCGTCGGTCACCGGTATCCACTTTAGGAGAAAAAAAACGAAAACAATCGCAGCATAACAATCGAACATGACATACCACGTCGGTGCCGGTAGTGATTTATTAACACGGCAACTGAATTAAATTGTTCAGTGAAAGATGAAATCATCGTTATTGTAGATTTCTGTTCAGTGAAACAATATGTTTCTTTTGGTACGGGAAACACGAACTCATCATTCGCCACGATGAAAATAAGTATTGTGTATTGAATATAACCTCGACGAGAATAAATTCGATGAAATTTAAGATTCTCGAGACTTTTCAATACATAATTGGAAGTCTATATTTATCATATAATTGAATGCTTATTTGATCTGTATGTATTCCGTAGTCTAGTGTTTGAATGGATCGATTTTTTGGTTTTGGTTTGCTGAAAAATATTGACACTGGTTCAGAGTAAACTGCATTGATCTGACGAAAAGGCACATTCGCCATTGAATTGATTTAATCGCATTTTTCTACGATGAAAAGAACCAGTTGAATAAAGGTCAAGCCGCACTAGGCCGACACGACCGATCCGAGATTTATTTTTTATTTTTCGGATAGGATTAGCTGAACATGCACACATGAGCAGCTCAGTCATTAAACGAAGAAGAAAAACTCGAAGTTGAATCGGTCGGGTCGGCTTACTAATGGTTAACCTTCAAGTGGGATGCAAATTTCTATTTCTTGACTTGGGTTACGGTTCCTAGTTGAGCCATGACCACAGAGATACATACGTCTGCTAACGACTAATTGTGTAAAACCATTTGTCTTATTTCGCACATAAGCAGGAATTTTAATGTTTTGACCAGGGTTCTTATTTTTATACTCGTCCAGTTGAACAGTGGGACTGATATGTATCTGACTACATCAAAAGCAAACGTGATGAATTTTTCTACCAAGTTTCGAGTAAATCTAATTTTTGTATCATTTATGAGAAAATTACCTAAACCAACAAAAAAGGCATGCTACCCGAATAAAAAGTGATAGCAAACCTCTATCTAAGTAATAGTTCTTTTTGCTTTCATTGCTTATTTAGACATTATTTTATTATTGAAATGGCAAAACAATGCTTCAATTTGGTATTATAGCTTGTTTTGCTATTATTTCACAATTTAGAGATATAATTTATATAGGTAAAAGGACAACGTATTTAATAAATTGTTAGGAAGTTTTGATAATTTCTAGATAAGTTTAGAAATTCGTAGTAAATTTAGTAAAAATGCAAGAAAAAACCAAATTTTCTGTGATATTCATGTACAATGTACAATCTTAATAAAATAGTTATTCATCATTTTATTTTATTGTATCACGCATTTGGTGCACATCAACAATATAAATATACTTTTTCAAACCGTCAATCATATTTGCTTAAATATAATTCAAATAAATTTTAGGTTTAATCACTGTATTCTACATTTGTTACTGTGCTCTTGTTTTGGTATTGGAAATACCTGTTGAAAGATGGTTTTTTGGTCCAGTGTTGCTTCACAAAATATTTATTTTGCGCTTAAAGCCGACGTTTCGAAGGAACCTTTCACCTTCAGGGCGAAAACGATGGGAACGGTTATTCGACAACAGTCACTTTCCGTTTTCGATCATTTTCAATGCTTCTATCCACTTGACGAAAAATATTTGTTGTCGTTCTTGTCCTGAAGATGAAGGGATATTACTTCGAAACGTCGGCTTTTAACGTAAAATAAATATTTTGTGAAGCAACACTTGACCAAAAAGCCATCTTTCAATAAATTGCAACAAAGTGGTCGTACCGTCTTCACAATATTGGAAATACCTCCGTTGGATATTACTCTGCCCATGTGGATGATAATTCTAAGTATTCTGTTTAGCTATTTTAACTATTAATTCAGTCTCACGAATATCTCATCTAGCTCTTTTGCTAGTCGGAAACAAGGACATAATAAGGTGTGATTTAACTATTTTCTTCTGATCGGGTAGTGTTCATAGTAGAAGAAAGTGGTGAATTTCGAACCATATTTTGATGTCATAACTCATCTCTTCATACGATTTTTTTAAAGGTTTAAAATTTACCGAATTTTAATATTCGATTTTATGTCAAAGTTATAGGAAGTATAAAAATGTGTTCAATTTTGTCATTTTGAAAAATCGTAGAAAAATTTCGAACCACTTTGCAAATTAAGGCGATTTAAACAAGGACTTATGTAAAACGTTCGTTTAGAAACGTTTGCTACGAAAAAATATCAAATTTTAAAAAAACATGTAGATAAAATATTAATGTTGTTAATGTTGTCAATGTTGTTGTTATTTAATATTTTTTGCTTTTCTCATACAGGAAGGATGCCCGACTTTTTAACCACGGCCCGAAGGGTCGACTGTCATATACCATTCAACTCAGCTCGACGAGCTGAGCAAATGTATGTGTGTGTGTCTTCCGGTTCGGGAGTTACGAGGTAAAATGTGCTCACGGAACGACCGAAATCAGCTCTGCACCTAATTCGTAGTACTGTTTTTGAATTAGTTGATTTTAACAACAAAATTTCCAAAATAACTATGAAATTTATTAAAATTGAGAATTTACTTTGCTGAAAAAAAAACTCTTATTTTTAGAGAATGTGTTTAGTTGGCGAATATCCTGGACACAAACCTGCAATATTTCAATCCAACACGAAATTCTCATTGACAACTAATTTTGTTATTAAAATCAGAAAATTTGATTCTATTTATCTATCACCATCATTACTGAAGGACAGCACAAAGAAAATAAAAATGGAATTGGTCTTATTAAAAAGTTTATTTGCCTAAAACTCATGAGAAGTGTCAAAGCAAAACAATCCATTAAAAAGCTAAAAAGGACAGTCTTGTTGAAACTGCTTGCAAATTGTTTTGATGTTTTTCGCATGTGTTACGATATATCCATATTTCGCATGTGTTATCGATATATCGATTTGTAAAAATGACGTAAACACTTAGTGGAAAGTGTATTTATTCAGAATTTGTGCGCATTTGAAGCGATTGTGCGTAATAATGTTTTTACGCGGAACAGTGAAGTGAGTTTCGGATGTTGCACTCTAATTGTACATGTAAAATGATGTTTTTTGTATCTTCCAATCTTCCGGGCTACGCCGTCCGGTGTACTACTTGTATTCGGTTTTCGTTTTCCGAGTGCTCAAAGTTTTCAGTGAGTGAGTCGATTTCGCGAAGTCAACTGAAGAAAACAGCTATTTAGAAGAAAAATTGTCAAAAAGAAGTCTATGTTTCGTTTATGTCTTTTTCTCCAATACAACATCGTATTTATACCTGCCAATATAGAAAAGACAACTGCGACTGAAATTTTTTTCGGTAGTAGAGTGCCATCTAGTGGCTAGTAGTCATTACGGTATTAACGTTTTTTTGGTGACAGTGCGCCATATAGCTGCAAATTGCAGAAACCAATTCAACCGTTTATGTTGGTTGAAAACAACGTTCTATTTCTCAAATTCAACTAGAAAATTAGTTGAATGGAAATGAAGTGTGCTTTAGCAAAGAAATGACAGCACGTTTAATTGGTGAAATCAACTAAAAAAATAGCCATTTCAACAAATATTTTATCATTTTTAAGGGAATGAGAATTAAAAAATCTAAATTAGCAAAAGTAAGATTTTTTTAGTTGTCTCAAAAAATAACTAACTAAAATCAGAAACTAATTTTTTCGGCAAAATGCTGATTTCGGTCTTTCCGTGCAAAAAATGAATAAAGAGTGCATTCGATTTTCGCAGAGACCGCTCAACTGATTTTTTTCAACTAAGATTCAAATTAAAGGCCTTGTAGTTCCATAAGTTGCTATTGAATTTCATTTGGATCCGACTTCCGGTTCGGGAGTTACGGGGTAAGATGTGCAAAATAAACTAAGAACGTGCAATCGATTTTCTCAGAGACCGCTCATCCAATTTTCACTAACCTAGGTTCAAACAAATGGTCTTACAACCCCATATAATATCACAAAATTTCATCCGGATACGACTTTTGGTTCCAGAATTACAGACTAATAGGTAAAAAAAATCGTTTTCAGGGATTTTTATACATGACACGGAAAATTCAATAAAACACATTCAAATAGCCGTATAATTCTTGAATTGGACATGTTTAGTTGGTTGATGATCAAATACATTGATTTTGGGAGTACCGGATCTTCGTTTCAGATTGCGGAAGTATCGAAAAAAGGCTATCGTGTACTCCAAATCGGAAATCACTCCAATTTCTTAGAAACGGCTGAGCCGGTTTTCATAATCTTAAATTCTAATAAAAAGTTTCTTGGTCCCATAGCCTGTTATTGAATATTATCCAGATCGATCTTTCGGCTCGGGAGTAACAGGGTAAAATGTGCAAAAATATGAAAAAAGTGCACTCGAATTTCTACCGGTCAACCGATTTTGTCGTGAATTACCTTGGGGCGCCTTTTCAAGATTTACCCTCTGAGAGTGTGTTAAATATTCCATCGTGAATATTTCTTGTTGTATATTACGCATAATTACACACTTAAAAATTTGTACATCTTATTAGATACACATAAATGGAGCGTCGCAGTTCACGCAAATTTACGTGGAAGAACATTTAATATTGTGTCTAAAATTCCATGACATGAAATTCATTGAAATAAAAAAAGAGAATTCTGTAGCAACTCACCGCGACTTGAACCGAAAATCATTGGATCGTAAGTTCGCATCTGCTTGGCCGGTAAAAGGTGCATTTAAATTCATACAGTCGCACCTGCTAGTAGAACGCAAGTTACAGTCGAAACCAGTAAAATTCAAGCTCATCTAACATTAAGTCATTACAAATAAAATCTTCAGTCATGTTACAAATTAGGTCTTTATGAATTACATCATATGAGGGATTAAGTCACCTGTAAAATTCAATTTTTTTGGAGTGTAGGGTAAAGTGTGTTAAAATTTTATACCATCACCTAACAGGGCGAAACAAACACTTGACAAATTTTCTAAAGTGGCCTCAAAACTACTCCTTTCGATAGTTATAATCAGTAGACGGCCAAAAAATACGGATTCCGAGGATCATGGTTCCCGATTTCCGATTCCGGAGGCATAGTGGTCATCTTTTCCCAACATGATCTCACTCAATTTTCTCAGCGATGGTTTGACCGATTTTTACAATCTAGGATTCAAACTGATGGTTTTATGATTCTTTACAAAACTTTTGAATTTCACCTGAATCCCACGTCCGGTTCCGGAATTTTTATAGCATCACTTAAAGAGGCGGAACAAAAAACGTCAAAAAAAGTCTAAATCAACATCAAAACTGCCCCAATCGGTAGTCATTATCAGTAGACGGACAAACAAAGCGATTCCAATTATACCTTCGAGAATTGAAAAAAAAATTGATAGAATGATTGATATGAGAAAGACATCATTACACCACTAGGGGGATTAAAACAGGTTGTTGTCTTTAATTTATTGTAAATTGATTTCATGCAAAAATAAAATGTGGTTCAATGATAGATTGAATAGTTTCCTCTTGACCAACAAAACAAAACATCCTATGTTTCACAATAAATGCAATATCAGATCAATCGTATGGTATTTATATATTTGTTTGAGTTTAAGAGGTAAAGTGTTTTTACACCCTAAATTTATGCTAGGTGCACATAACCAATTTCATTTGATTTTACGTTTCGTCTTAGACTCATCAGTGCGTAGCAGTTTATGGTGTAATATAAAAGAAGTGTTTTGCAAATAGCATTAACTTTCCTTCTGCCTAGCGGTTTATGTTGAACCGTCAGGTCGGAGGTAGCAGTTCAACATGAACTGCTACGCACTGATTAGTCTAAGACGAAACGTAAAAGCAAGCAATGAAAAGTTTTTAGGGATAATTGAGCACATGTTGTATAACATTTCCAACGGTGTACAGCATTGTTTCAGTCATTTAATATGGTACAACATCATAATCGCATCACGATTGAACGTTTTCGACCAGTATCGGATGGTTCCAATTAAAGCCTTATTTTCATGAATTCAGTTCCTGAATTTCAATTCAATGGCATCAACACCAATCTGCTCCAGGACCATTCCTGGATTGGCATCGCGTTTCGCAAAGAGGATTAGTGCTCAACAACATACCCAATCAGAGCGCTGCCTTCATGGCTGTGGACTGTGCTGGTAATTTTGCCGTATGACTGATCACTGCACCTTCGCAAAATGGAAAACTTGTCTCCTCAGGACAAGAAAGCAATTAAATTTTAATTAAAGCTGACTCCTCCGCAGCCATGGATGGCGGCGATGGGCGATCTCTGGTTTTGCTGTCCCAGTAACGGTGACAGTGACTGTCTATGTATGCATTTAGCTCGATTCTGACCTGGTGAACGGACCAAAGCTGGCTTTGTGCGTGATTTTTCCACATTAATTCGTTTAATTTGCCAAACATATTTTCCTTTCTACGAGTATGGAATCTAATTAACTTCTCTAATAGGGTTTCGTTATTCAAAGTTATATGTGCTGAAGCATTATCTCCTAACAGTGCACACATCAGTTCAATAATGACAAACTAGTCCTGTCACAGTGTGCCGACAGTCGGTAGGATGCAGAATGTGACGCAATCCAATTTTGCTACTTGCATCGTCTCATGCTTGTCGGGATTATGTACAAGTAGAGTGCAGCAAGCGCACTAGCTTAAGTGGGTTACCATGAGTCATCGTGTGTAGTTTGGTTCAGTAAAATTCTATCCTACGTTCAGCTACCGCTGGTTGTTGTTTTTGTTCTCCCATCTGGTCTCCGATCTAGTTCCAAATGAAAAATGGGTTGATATCATGAATTTTGTGACTATTCCGTTTGTTCGCTTGATATTAATTTTTTCCCGAAATATGATAATTTGTGTTTGAACTCAGTTGGCAAGTTAGTGCAATTTAAACTCAGTATCGCAACGAAACTACCTGGTCTCTAAAGAGCTGTCCTTCGGACATAAATTGTTGTGCTTTTTCGAAATTAAAGCAAGCTTAAACACCAAAAATTCGAAACGTCAACATCGACACGATGCTCCCCGACTCCCCGCAACCGCTTTTTCAAACACCTTGAGTAGATATGAATAAATTGTTAATATTAATGGAATTATATCGGTTTCACTTACCATTGAATTGAAAAGGATTGAAATGTTGATGATCGCGAGCACACTGTGACGATGACAATAGTGCCATTGTGTTCGGTGATGCACGGTGCGGGTTGGGAAATACGGCATATGTCGCTGAAATTGCAAATGTTTATGCATATAAAAGGTTGAAAGGGTTATAAATTTATCTTTCGAAACACTGCAGCCATCAGACATCGGTTGGTGCATTCCCGGTGCTGTCCGTTTTGCCTTGATCGTCTCAGAAATCCCGCACATATCGATTCACCGCGTATTGTACTTTCGGTTTCGCCTTGGTTCATTCAAGCCAGCAAAGAATCTGCTTTGCTGATGATGATGATGGTATAATTCGCGAGACGCCATGCACTCACTTTTGAGCTGTCATCCTGTGTTAGTTATGCTTCACCGAGTTTTGCTCTGATGCAATATGCCATGCCATATGAATCACTTATGGCAGAGCAGTAGCAACAGTCAACCAAAAGACACGGTCGGTTCCACTGGAACGGAGGCAGTGGAGCGGATTTCAGCACACTTCGGATCAGAGTGATACTGTTTCAAAGTATGACAAGATTATCGATGCTGCGTCGACGTACATGATGATGATGATGGCGTTGGCACAAATCGAATATCATTCGATGGCATCGACCGTTTTTTGTCTATCTTCACTTTGTTGTATTCTGTGAAATTTCGATGCTAACGTTTTTTTGTGGCGATGGTGTTTGCAAAAATTGAAAAAGTATCAATATGTGATAAGCATTATACGAGCGAAAAGTTTTTACGATATGTTTGATAATGTTGAAATGGAACCAAAAAAAAACGATGATATTTATCTGGTTTCAAATGTGAAAAATGACTTGTGGCATGTTAGCTAGACTGTAGAGAAGGGTATGAGTGTATATACTAAATATGATAATAATCTGGAGGCTGATAGTAAAAACGCCTTCAATTCGGTTGAAATCCACATGCCAGTATTTCTTACTCCTCCCATAATTTTAGGAAAGGACTTCGTATCAAACCACATGTCATTTTCAATGACGGAAAATCGTCTCTAGCTTAGTTTGTGCCTTATATCAAAGCCCAATGAAAAACATTCTTATCACGGTAGTTTAATGATAGAATGAAATGTAATATAAAGAGAAGTATAATTTCAATGATATAGCTCAAATGTTCAAACTTTTTCTATACATTCCAGAAGATACTTCATCAAACTATGCGCATGTTTATTTAGCACCCTCGATAAAGTTATGTTCTTATCCTGACTACAACGTGACCATTCAAGCTAAATTTATCGTTATGAAGATAGCGGTGAAATGTCAGTATAAATGTGTGTATAGAACAAAATATGCAATTGATTATCTCGTTGATAGCTCAAGCAAGTTTAACCAATTTACAGAAACTTACATTCATATGATAGGCCTTTCAGTCCCATAGAACACAATTAAATTTAATCCGGATCTGGCTTCCGGTTCTGAACTTACAAGACAGAATGTACAAACCGGTAAAAATATTCAATTGATTTTTTGATTATAATTTGCATTACACTTCCAGAATAGTGCGGGGTAAAATGAGTAAAAAATGTAAAAAAAGAACAGTAAATTTATCCACAGATGGCTTAACCGATTCTTAGATTCAAATTAAATGTCTTTTTTTTATAATAAAATTTTTATTGGGCTGATTTGCGTTAGCTTAACGTGGCCGATTGTCTTGTTGTTAGGTGGAAAACAGTGGAAGCCGTATTATGGGGCGACCTGTTCCCCTAGAGTTAGTAAAGGAGTGTCAGGAGGGTGGGACCTATACTGTGTTGATTTTGAACATAATTTGATATTACAAATCATTCATTAATTGCTTGCATGCTTCAAACACCCTTTGCATTTCCGGATTCTCGACGTTCTCCAGATTGTAACGAGGAAGAGACTATACTAAACTCGGATGCTTTGTTGGTGTACTTTGATGTTGGTGTGTCATTTATGGACGGTTTCCAGCAATTCAGCTTGACCAGTGTTTAGTTCGTTTGGGGTAGGACCACTGTAGAAGAAAGAAAGAGAAAGAGAGGGCACTAGATTTGCACGTTTATAGCTTTGAGGAAGTTATAGAGGTAGGTCATGTAAAGGAGATCTCGGGTTGCTAAAACGTCACGGACTGGAACATAAGGTGGTCTACCTCGGGCCCGAAGGGAATCAATTAGCTGGAGTCTGACGTCGCAATACTCGGAGCACACCCAAACAACATGCTCGATGTCATGATAACCGTCTCCGCAAACGCAAAGATTACTCTCACTAAGGCCAACACGATGAAGATGCGCTTTGAGCAAAGAGTGGTTGGACATAAGTCTTGACATTGTGTGAATAAAGTCCCGGTTCACATCCAACCCTCGGAACCAAGCTTTCGTCGATACCTGCGGTATAATGGAATGTAACCACCGTCCTAGATATCCATCATTCCAGAAGGTTTGCCAGCTGATAAGTGCCTCTTGACGCCTTATAAGATCTATTGGGTGAGCTCCCCACCAAGTCCCGGTCACTGTACGGAGAAAGTTGATTTTTTTTTGGCATTTTCGTTTCAGATACCTAATGTGACATCCCCAGGTACCTTTGGAATCGAACCAGACTCCGAGGTATTTGAATGTGAAGGCCTGAGCTAAATTAAATGTCTTATGATTCCATAGCATGGTATTGAAATTCACCCGAATTCGACTTCCATTGGAAATATCTAGGCTGATTTTCACAATCTTATATTCAAATTGAGGTCTTATGGTCTTCTAGATTGCTGTAGTACTTTGTTCGGAACCGAGAACCGACTTTGGAATTACAATTCTTGGGTAAGTAATTATTTCCAGCATCGATAGTTGTTTTCAGAACAAGCTCACTGTAGCTGCACCAATCCAAGGGTTTCGTTTCCGGAAGCTCCCTAAGAACTTGTAGGTAGCACCGAAACGAAACTCAAATCTATTTCTCAGGGACTGCTGGACTGATTTCCACTGGCTACGATTCAAATGAAGACCCTATGGGGTGCAGTTCATGATCATCCCTATCCTGCGCTCTTTGAGTTGTGTGCGCACCTACAGAGAGAATGAGAGTCTATCGGAGACAGTTACACAATCACTCACAGAGAGAACAACGCACCGCAGTTATATTAACCTCGAGCGAAAAGAAGGATGCTTTCCTGACAAACTAAGAAATATATAAAATCAGTTTGAACTCCCGTGAACGGTTCGTTTTTTATTTCGTGTTCGCTTCCGTCCACCACAGTTGGTGACCCCGACGTGATTTTGCAAGTATCGTACGAGTGCGCATTTTCGCGATATTTCGATTCCGGTTTTCTTCGGCCCGATCCGGCAACTTAACCTCACCTCCGTTTCAATCGGCGCGTTCCGGCACCCAATCTTTATTGTTCAACCATGTCAGAAGAGGAAAACGACACTCCTCGCACTGCCGCGGTTTCAGTAAAACTTCCGGAATTCTGGAAGACGGATCCAGAAATGTGGTTCGCACAGGCGGAAGCGCAGTTTGTCTTAGGCAACGTCACGAAGGATGAAACTAAATTTTACCACATCATCGCAAAAGTGGACCATTCGGTAATCTGTCACATAGCCGAGTTGGTTGCAAATCCACCACTACAGGAGAAATACAAAGCCATCAAAGATAGGCTTATCGCACGGTTTGCTCTCTCTCCACAAGCCCGGTTTGAACGGTTACTGGGATCGTCCGATCTCGGTGACATGCGCCCTACACATCTTTTGTCTAAGATGCAGGAACTCGCAAACGGACTAAATGTCAACGACGATCTCCTCAAAATGCTGTTTCTGCAACGGATGCCAGCCCACATTCGACCCGTATTGACCATCAGCGATGGAACGTTAGCCAAGCTAGCGGAAATGGCCGATAAAATGGCCGAAACCCCGCAAACAGCCGCCGTATCTATTAAATCCGAGGCAAATGAAGAGATGCAAAAAATTAAGGAACAACTGGAGGTGCTCAGCACGGAACTTCGTCGATTCAAGCCTGGCCTGACTCAGGATATCGATCGTCGTCGTGGTCGATCGTCGTCACGCTCCAGAAGCGAATCAGAGGTATGCTGGTACCATCGGAAGTACGGAAAACATGCAGAACGATGCAAGCAGCCGTGCAATTATAACCAACCAAAAAACTAAGTGCTTACCCACCCGAGTCGGCCGAGGTGGGCACCGTTTTTTCAAGCCGACGACTGAAATTGTATGACAGGACGAGTGGTATTCGCTATCTCATTGACACCGGCTCCGACGTCTCAATCGTCCCTGCTTCAAAACGAGACAAGCAATCAACGCCGATTCCGTTTTCACTACACGCAGCCAACGGGTCGGAAATCAAAACATATTCGACTAAGCTCATTACTACGGATCTTGGACTAAGAAGGCGTTTCACATGGAACTTTTTAGTATCAGATGTCAGCCACGCAATAATCGGAGCCGACTTCTTAGCTCACTTTGCTCTACTCATTGACATAAAAAACCGAAACCTTATCGATCCTAAGACGAATATGCGATCTAGCGGAGAATTAACGAAAGCTGATGTTCACACGATCACCACCGTTAATTGGAATCACCCATTCCACGAACTCTTGAAAAAGTATCGGGAAATTACACTTCCAGCCACCTTGCGAGCAAAAACAGAACATGGCGTCACACACCACATCGTAACAAAAGGACCGCCAGCTGCATCAAAAGTCAGACGAATGCACCCGGACAAACTTAGAGCAGCTAAGGAGGAATTCGCCTTGATGAGCGAACTCGGAATTTGTCGTCCTTCTAGTAGCAGCTGGGCTAGTCCACTCCACTGCGTAATGAAAAAGAACGGACAGTTTAGGTTTGTCGGCGATTACCGCAGCTTGAACAAAGCAACTGTTCCTGATCGCTACCCCGTACCGCATGTACACGACATTCTTAACTCTCTACAAGGCAAAAACATTTTCACCACTCTGGATCTAGAACGAGCATACCATCAGATCCCCGTGGAGGAAGCAGATATTCCTAAGACGGCGGTGATAACGCCGTTCGGCCTCTTCGAATTCACTAGGATGCAGTTCGGTCTGTGCAACGCCAGTCAGACATTTCAACGGTTCATGAACAAAATACTGGGGGACCTAGATTTTGTAGTCTCGTTCATCGATGACATTTGTATCGCGTCAACAACCGTAGAGGAGCACAAAGAACATGTGCGAGTGGTCTTCGAACGACTGAAGGAAAACGGGCTAGTCATAAATGTCGCAAAGAGCAAATTTGCGCAACCTGAAGTAGAATTCCTCGGCTACGTGGTGAACCAAGAGGGTGTAAAACCACTACCGTCCAAAGTTCAAGCAATCAGCGAATATGCCAGACCATCTACAGTTAAAGATCTCCGTAGATTCCTAGCGTTGGTGAATGTGTACAAAAGATTTATACCCAGAGCGGTAGACATGCAGCTCGAGCTACGAAAACTGATTCCCGATAACCGCAAGAACGACAAAAGGAATGTACTGTGGAATGATTTAGCGTTAGCGGCATTTGATCGTTGTAAGCACTCACTTGCAGAAACTACACTCCTCCATTACCCAGATTCAAAGAAAGAACTGGCGCTCATGATCGACGCGTCGAACACGGCTGCCGGAGCAGTACTGCAGCAGCTATCTGGATCAGCGTGGCAACCACTTGGTTTTTATTCCGAAAAATTTTCGACGCCGCAGAGGAACTACTCCACATTCGGGCGCGAGCTAACAGCTATGAAGATGTCTGTCAAATATTTTCGGTATTTCTTGGAAGGTCGCAAATTTGTTATCTTCACCGACCACAAGCCCCTCACATACGCCATGACAACAAACTCGTCTTGTAGACTCCCTCACGAAGAGCGATATTTAAAATACATCTCATTGTTCACAACCGACATTCGACACATAAATGGAACTGAAAATATCGTGGCCGATGCACTGTCCCACGTGGAAGCATTATCCGGCATCGATCTCTCGGCGCTCGCAGAAGACCAGGAAAGCGACGAGCAATTAAAAGTGCTGTTGAAGTCATCAACATTGAAGATAGAGCCCATTCGAATCCCCAGTGATTCTCGCCCTGTATACTGTGATGTTTCCGTAAATAATTGTACTCGCCCTTTCGTTCCAGAAAAGCATCGTACTAGCATAATGCAACATTTCCATGGTCTGGCGCATCCCGGTACAAAAGCAACGCGGAGGTTGATATGTGACAGATTTGTGTGGGCATCCATGAATCGGGACATCAATAGATTCGTCCGAGTCTGTGTTAATTGTCAGCTGTCGAAAACAAATCGGCACACTATTTCGGCATTAGGAACATTCGACCCTCCTAAATCACGATTTCAGCACATACACATCGATCTGGTTGGCCCGCTACCGCCATCTAACGGAAACCGCTATGTGCTGACCATGATAGATCGCTTCACGCGTTGGCCAGAAGCAGTTCCACTACCTGATATGACAGCGCCTACTGTTGCCAAGGCATTGACTTCCTGTTGGATAGCGCGATTCGGTTCGCCTGAAACAGTAACATCAGATCAGGGACGTCAGTTCGAGTCCGACTTGTTCCGTGAGCTTCTTTGCATCCTTGGGTCACATCACATTCACACAACGGCATACCATCCTCAGGCAAATGGAATAGTGGAACGCTTTCACCGAACCTTAAAGGCGGCGTTGATGTGCCGGAAAGGAATCAAATGGAGCGAAGAGCTTCCGGTGGTACTTTTGGGACTGAGAAGTGCGTATCGCGAGGATTTAAAGTGTTCTACTGCTGAACTAGTTTACGGGCAACCATTACGCTTGCCAGGAGAGTTTTTCGACCCCCCATCTTCAAGCATCGATCGCACGGACTTCGCACAGCAGCTTCATCAATACTTCTCAGGCATGCGGGCACCCAAAACAAATCACCATTCAAAGCCTTCAGTATTCAGACACAGTGCGCTCAACGCTTGCAGTCACGTATTCATCCGTGTTGATTCGGCCCGTCGTTCCCTACAACAGCCATAGGAGGGACCTTATCAAGTGATAAGCCGTAACAACAAACATTTCGAAGTTATCATCTCTGGAAAAAAGCAAACTATTTCAATAGACAGAATTAAACCAGCGTTTTTATGCGAGCAGGACATCGAGCATCACCCAGCGGATGACACTCGTACAGTCGTTACCCGATCCGGACACCGTGTCCGATTTCTGGTGTAACTGGAGGGGCGCCTATGGGGTGCAGTTCATGATCATCCCTATCCTGCGCTCTTTGAGTTGTGTGCGCACCTACAGAGAGAATGAGAGTCTATCGGAGACAGTTACACAATCACTCACAGAGAGAACAACGCACCGCAGTTATATTAACCTCGAGCGAAAAGAAGGACGCTTTCCTGACAAACTAAGAAATATATAAAATCAGTTTGAACTCCCGTGAACGGTTCGTTTTTTATTTCGTGTTCGCTTCCGTCCACCACAACCCTATAGACGAATTTCGCACCAAACCGGATTTGGAGTTGGCTGCACCTTCTCTGATTTGAATGAAACTTTCTGGACAAGTAGACTTTGTCATGAAAAGTTTTTTCCCAAAATTAAAGACTATCTTTTGTAAAGGGTCAATTTTTTACCATTTTTTTTGTAAATAAAAACGGCTGAGTGTCATATACCAATCGATTCAGCTCGAAGAACTGAACAAATGGTCGTGTGTTTATATGTGTGCGTCTGTATGTGTGTTGTCTACAAAAAGGTCGAGATCTGAGAGATGATTGGACCGATTTTGATAAAACCAGTCGAAAACGATAGGTTGCCTCGTCACCCTGAATGCTATTGAATGGTTTTAGATAGAATGATTACTTTTTGAGTTATATTAAGTTTTATTCAAAATTTTCAGTTTTATGACAATATCTGTCACAATTAAACTTGAAAACAGAATATGTTTTTGACATAGATTCCGCACGGTAATAGCTATCCAACAAGCTATAGATTGAGATTACACGGATAAAAATCTATTACCAGTACCATGATTTCTGTCGTGAATACGACTTACTTTACTATGGGGCGCCTTTTCGAAATTTACCCTCTGAGAGAGTGATAAGATTTTGAACGTGAATATCTCTTGTTGTATCTAACGTATCAACATAATTTTTGCTACATGCCATGAAATATGATCACAATTTTATGATAAAATTTTCAGTAGTGTGACATAATCTCAAACCATTTAAAATTAAACTTTTCTGAAATGTTTGGTATAAACGAGTACCAAAGAGGATAATTCATAAGGCGCGTTTGCCTTTCTCGTATTTTGAAAGCTCATAGATCAGTGATCTGTGAAAAAATTTACATAATCTAACTACCAATAGAATCGAAATTTTTCAACTTAACCTTGTATAGCAACAGCATTGAAGTATTTCAATAGTACACTATTGAAAAACCTGTCTCACCAGGCAATTAGAACGCGTTCTGAGGAAGAGAACAAAATATATGCTGCTGTACACCAAATCGTTCGAGAAAAATGTTCCGAACAGTGTTTAATATCGTAGTGAGTTCCACAATTTGGTCCTTCTGCAAGGCAGGAATCAATCCCGTACATCATCCTGATAGTTTCTTTTAATGAAATGCAAATCCGAAATGAAACAATCGACATTAAAATTCTATATGCCGCTATTTTTATAGCCGTTAGGAACGCCCATTAGTGAAAAAGCTACAAACGAAATCATGTAAAAAGAAACCTCTTAGCAAAAATTGGATCAGTTTTGATTCTATCGCCATTGCGAGCGGATGTATTGTATGCCGTTTACAAAGCTCGTTTCGCTTCCGAAAAGAGCAATTATGTCACAGCTGCTAGTCGTTTGCATTGGTGAAAAAACAACGAAATGAGGACAACGGTGGGGAGCATCACACAAAATCAGCCGTTCTAATGGCTCTAAAAATTCAAAAGCACTATTAGGATTTCTTCTTTGCAAATCGAAGGTGAAAAACCTCAGTTTTAGTGCAAATCTAGAACTGTTTGATTAGATTTGTGCACTTTTCGCTGTGTGAAATTCACAGTAATCGAGATGAAGTAAAGCCTTTTTTGTTTTTGCGAAAAATATGAAAATTCAATATTCATACAATTTATCAACTAGTGTTAAGGAACATGTCAGTTGTTTTCGTATTCACGACATCCAGTTATGTCTCTGACATTACCCATCCGCCTTTTTAATCATGATATCATGAAACATGCCTTCTCATGAAATTTTATAAGCAAAATGATTGATATCATGAAAATTTTCATGAAAGATGTGTTGTTGTTCATGATAGCAATCATTTTGCTCATGAACTCATGACTTATTATTCATGATAGACATGATTCATGATTTCATGGTTTTGAATCATGTACCGGCAATGAATTTTTACCCGTGTGATTTTTTAGCCACATGCCTTCAGAAGAATTATAATTTGCCTACATTGCGCGTCACTACACCTTCACAAAAACTAAACTTTCAGAGAAGTATCATTAACGTTATTATTTAGCTGCGTATATCGGAATGCTTTGTACATCCTTCTTCAGTGTATCGGTTTTAACAGTTTAACTTATTGCTTTAATTTATAAAACCGGTACACTGAAAGAGGATGTACAAAACATTCCGAAATGCGTATCTGTATTATAACGTTGGTAATACTTCTGTGAAAGTTTAGTGACTCTGGTAAAGATGTAATGACATTAAATTAATATAGTATAATTAAATTGTACAAAAAAGTTAAAGCGTTCAAACAATTCTAATAACTGCTCTAGCTAAAGTTAGTGGGGGTCCAAAATGCAGTCATCATAAATTTTTCCAATGATTTTTAGAATTTTCTAATATTCTACAAATATATACCGATTTTATCAATATAAAAAATAGGCAAAGAAGTTTTTCCCTTTATATATTTAATTTTTAACCCAATTTTATGTAGTGCAATAGTTATGAAATAGTTAAGAGGTCATGGGCAAAATATAATATGTATTTTTATAATTTGTATCAGCTAATCAGTTCTATTAAATACCAATCGTTGAGACCATATTGGATTTATATTAGATTTAAAGTTCTTCATATGCTGGATGCTACGACAAAGAAAAAGTTATCTAAATTACTTTGAGAAGTAAGAGTTTTTATTTATTTATTTATTTTTTTTTTTATTTGGGAGCAGGGAAAAGCCCGTTGGAGATGAAATTTGGCAATTTCTCTCTCCAGCAGGCATAAAACCTCCTCATTATTTGTATCAACAGATTACAATGATCCAACAGATACATTTAGGCTTCACACTAGAATTAAAACTAACAGTTAAAACAAAATTTTTAACACTATAACTAGTTGAAGACGCCACGCATAACAGATTAGTAATAGTGCTCTTGCTAAAAAGGTAAGAAAGACGAGAAAAGTGGATAGATAAATGGTATACAAGAGTTGGCGGAGGGGATGCTAAACGAGTGCAAATGAACAACGGGGTTAGAATCAGCATGTAGATCTAATTAGTTATCAAAAAGATGTAAGATGACAGAAAAACGACCGGGTTAGAATCGGCGTTTAGATCTAATTCTTGATAAAACAAAATGAATGGTGGAAGACAGAAAAAAAGGAAAGAACGACCGGGTTAATTTAGGCGAGCGAATTAGTTAGTTTACATGTGGTACAATATAAAACTTCGATTAAACTGAATTACATTACAAATAGCTGTATAGTATTTGCTTGTAAAATTGCCCGGGCTCTACAACTAGATAGATAAGAAATCACGGAACAATCGCTTTAGTGCATTTCGGGATAGATTAAAATCAAAACCATCGGAGTAACTATTAAATAAACGACCCATACTAGAAAAAGGCTCTTTATACCCGTAGTTGGTTCTAGCAGCTGGAATTCTAAGAAACGGATGTGAACGAAGA
The DNA here is from genome assembly GCF_030247185.1 of Malaya genurostris. Taxonomy (NCBI): domain Eukaryota; kingdom Metazoa; phylum Arthropoda; class Insecta; order Diptera; family Culicidae; genus Malaya; species Malaya genurostris. The sequence continues at coordinate 311,225,693 of NC_080571.1, forward strand.
CTGCGAAGATGAATGTCGAAATTGACCAACCGTAAGAGATCAGCACAACCGATACGCGATTGTATTGTATTATAAACGGCCTTGTGAACATTCCTTCGAACAAACAGCAGATCCAAGTCAATAAGGCGGCAGCGATCTTCGTAGCTTGGAAGGTTAAATGGATCTCTCCATGGTAGATTGCGAAGAGCGAATCTAATGAATATACGTTGAATAGCTTCAACTCGATCGATTTCAGTTTGGTAATGAGGTGACCAAACAATAGTTGACATGACACCATTTCGCGAAAGCATCAAGTTGAGCTTGTAGAAAGCATGCGTCATCCAGACCATTTATCAGATGATATAGTTTGAAATCATCAGCGAATGATAGCTTGAAACATTTTACAGTGAAGTTGAGATCGTTAAGATAGAGTAAAAATATGAACGGTCCTAAATGACTTCCTTGAGGAACTCCAGAACTAACAGCAAATGGTGTTGTTATCCTTTTATGAATAATAGATAGTAATGGTAGATGTGTGTGTAGCTAACAACCGGATAGTCCAGTCAGAAGACTCTGTGATATAGTCGATTCGACTATTCAGAAACAATCACCCGGCCGAACGTATTAAAGATTGTAACAAAATGTAACATGCAAAATATAGGGGTTATCCTAAGCCTCCATAGTAAGGTTCATGTTTTACAAAAAATAATGAACAGTGCCTTTTGTGATTTCCGGTTTTAAATCACGTTGAAAAAACCCTTGAAGCATATTTTAAAACAGTATTGTCAATATGTCCTATTGCAACATATTGATAAGTTTCCTTCTAGTTCTCATATATTTCCGATTTTCTAGATTACTAATACATTTTATTTATTTCTTTCCAGGTAACTAGTTAGTCATCACATTTTGGATATGTCAATTATTTCTTGAAAGGTAAATCATTTGATAGAGTTATATCAATTCATATGAGTCGTGTGAGTATATGTCCAAAGGGAAAGGTTTTAGGAAAACCTTTTGTTGTAGTATTACCCATCACTACTGTCTATGAATTGCTGCTGTTACTGAATGTCAACGAATTAGAAGATGAAAATACAGATCTTTACGAATCAAAATCACACAAAAGCTAATTTGAAAACAATAACGCCTGTTTATCACCTCTAGAGTTTAAGTGATCGCTCCTGGTGTACACGTCGTTCTTTTTCTATACGTTGGAATCTTAAATTAGCATTAGAGATCGCCCGTGTGTTGCTACTTTGTTATCGATCAAGACCGATTGAGCCTGCAAATTGTGTATACTGCACTGATCCTTGCATATGGATCAATACCAACACCAAACACGTCCGAATGCAGATCTACTTGAGGAGTGAAGAATTATAAGTTCGATGACTGTTGCTACTAGAAACCGAGAAATCGTCTGCTTTTCCACCTGCATCATAAGAAGGGATAGTTTGTTAGATAATTTTCGAATATTATCATATGTTTATTGCTCTGGGTAACCAGCTACTGAGATTACACTGACATTTTATCGTGTGTTGTAATAATCTGTGCAACGTTGTATGAAGTAATGTCGACATTTACTCTCTTACCAAAGTAATGAAATACCAAATAGATCCTCCTAATACTTTAATTCATATCTTCATACAATAAACAAATTATTTATTTTTGTTCATACGTCCTAGTTAAACAATATCTGCCCGGATATAATCTTATGCGCGTCTTTAACTCTACATTCAACCCGAAAAAAAAAATCCTTAATAATCGTAAAAAGGTTCATTGATTAAACATTCTTCGGATAATCGACGGAATTCAGTCTATCCCGATTGTTGATAAGGAGAAATATAATAAGGCATTGTTATTATAGAAAAAGATGAACTATTTTCAAGGAATGATCTCACCATCTTGTTTCCAATTTGCATTATTTTAAGCAAAACATGAAATATTTTTTTGGCGCATACTTGCTAACTTGTCTATTTATAGCAGTTCCAGGTATGTTTTCAGTTAAAAACAGGTTTAATGATCTGACCGAACCATCTGCAGATTATGTATGACTTTTCAATGCTGTTCCTAGTCTGATTACATGTCTATCCTGTTCAGGAATATTTTAAGTTACCCTTACTTACCTTACCTAACAGTTATAGTATCAAGCATACGTCTCTCGGTCCATGGCTGCTCGTCGCCAGCCACTCAAGGCACGGATGCTTTAGAGATCTCCCTCCACTTGATCGATCCACCTTGCTCGCTGCGCTCCTCTTCTTTTTGTAACAGTCGGATTAAATTCAAGAACCATTTTCACTGGGCTGTCGTCCGACATCCTTATGTCATGCCCAGCCCATCGTAGACGTCCGATTTTAGCTGTCCGTACGATGTGTGGTTCTCCTAGCAGCTGTTGCAATTCGTGATTCATACGCCGTCTCCTCGTTTCGTCTTTCATCTGCACTCTGCCATAGATGGTCCTCAGTACCTTTCTTTCGGAAACACTAAGGGCGCGTTGGTCCTCTGCCAACATAGTCCAGGTCGCCTGGCCATAAAGAACAACCGGACTTTTTCTCGATCGAAGGGTTTTTTCTGAGTCCAAAGTACGAACGATTCCCTGCCAAAATACGTCTCTAAATTCCTCTGCTGGTGTCATTAACGGGGGTCACAAGTGAGCCCAAATATACAAACTCGTCAACCACCTCGAAATCGTCACCGTCTATCAATATTCGTGATAGGATCCCAGAGAACCACAAATCGTATAAGGTAGCACGAATTAGATCGTTTAAAACGCTGTTCATAATCACCATCGCATAATCATATAACTGAAGTTCATATTTTTCCCCATATGATGCTATCGCACAAGCTTATTGCGACGATGAGCACACAATCGCATAATTGTTTGAACGACTTCGCCGTATACAGAACTGAACTCGCATTACTTCCATAAATGTTTGGCTATACATGATATCCAAAATTTGTCTGAATTATATCGCATCCCGATCAACAAGGGATAACAAAATTGTATCTGGGATTGTTTTGTTTTTTCTATCTAAATTAGTCATAATCTTGGCCTCGTTAAAAGTTAAAATAACAAAAAATTTAACTCAATTTAACCTAGGTGATAACAAAAATGTTACAAACCTTGATATGTTAATATCAATATTATATCTAAATTTGGTACAAATTTAGTACGACTTTTCAGCTGTTATTACCCATTTTTTGGGGAGAAAGGCTTTATCGTGCAAATCTAAAAATAGATTTCGCGAAGTAAGATGAAATTGCATAACTTTAGGCGATTTGATTTGCGATAAAAAAAATATGAACAGTTAAGTGACTGGTTTCGAACCGGGAAGTTTTGAGTTGCCAACATACGCTACGATTGCATCGGGGCATGAGAACCAACTGAGGTTGGGAGGATATATTGGCATCATATAATGACTAGTGTAAGTCCATATTGCTACAAAAATAATCTGTCGCTCTCCTTCTCTTTCGTCGTTTCCTTCCAACCGGCATAGAAATAACAAAGGGGCTATTTTAGAACTATGAGCTAGCTTTTTTTTATGCTGAAGAATAGTAGTAAATGAACGGAAATGATTAAACTCAGTGAAACAAAACTATCTTATAGAATCAGATAGTTTTTCAGTTTTTTCTTTTTTGTACAAAGAAGGCCGACTTTCGATTCGAATCAGTTCGCTCGTTCAATTGAAGTAGTGAATTGTCTGTACGTGTATGTATGTCGATTGGCAGGTATATTTAATTAAAATGTGCACTTAGTTTTCTCGGAGATGACTGAATCGATTTTCGTGAATTTAGATTAGAATAAAAATTCGTTTGAAAGTCAGTGAAAATCAGAAGTGTATATAACATCGATTCGAATAGCAAGTTTTTATGATTGACGATCAACCAATTGCCTATTAGTTACATAAGTTTGCTATATCCGCAGCCAGAAGCCACGCAAGTATTGTTCAAAAACCATCAAAATTGAACTTTCATTCCGGTTTGATTGTTTGATATCTACCTAAATTGACTCACAGAAAAATGATTCAAATGAAAAGTCTCATAATGCGGGTCGGTTGCTTCAAACTCTACATTGCAAATTTCGAATCCCAGCTCATGGTTCCGGATTGGAAGTAATCAAAATATAACGAAATGAGACTATCATAAATTTATCAGATATGGATAGATTGAACATTTCAAATCGAAAGTATTATGGTGCAATAAATCGTTTTTGTATGATTCATGAATATAAAATGTTCATGCAATGATATAGATGACAACGGGCAAAATTCGATATCTGTAATTCGTAGATCTTATTAATTGATGACCTAACCAACTCATTTCGATTTTACTGATTTTTGATCCAAAAATTGTGAAAGTGATTCGATATTACTTTAGTTTGCGTTAGGCCATGATGATATCATCAGCGCCACTAGTGAACATTTTTCAATGTAATATTAACAAAGTTTTTTATTTAGAACTACGTAAAAAATCATCAGCTCAACATAGTATAACGTACAGCAAGAACTAAACATAAATCGATTTTTTTAAGATTTTTTTTTTCTATTTTCAGTACATCCGGGGTTTGTTAAACTAAAGTCGCTATTTTCAATCTGCAACTAAACGACCTATAAATCGAGAAAGTATTGAGCTGAGTTTAGATTTTGTTTTTGAGCCCAGTTTGGATTTTGTTTTCCGTTTATTGTAGCGTCACTTTTGAAGACATTTTGAAATTTTTAACACTTATCACTCTGTGTTTTCGGAAACAAAAATCGGCCACCGATAAAATTGAAGAATTTAAGCATTCATTTTACTCCAAGCTTGTGAAAATCATTTCTTAGGAAACATTGCGGATTCAATGAACTGAGTCGAATGAACATTTTTAACACTATTTCCAATATTTATTAGTCGAGTTTTAAATCTTTTGCCTTACCTTTCTTTGTTCATAAGAGATAAAGCGCAAAATCATCTTGAAAAATATTTATTTCCAATTTCAAATTAATATTTGAACAACAAAATTTCACAATTTAAGTAGGAATTACTTAGCAACGTTCTCAAATTTAAAATTTAGGCTGTCATTTCAAAATCAAATATCAAATTATTGTTTTCAAAAGCATCTTCAGGTATGTGAAATTAGAAAAAAATGTTTGTTACTGCTTATTGAAGCATAGCATTTTTCGGGTTGTAAGTCAAAAACATGATCGACAAAAGTTTTTGAACTCTATTTTTTCAATTCTCTAGTATAGCTTTACCTGAAATATAACGACCCTTAATATAATATCTGGACTTGTTATAATCTTAATAAAATCTGAATGTTTGCTTCTGATTTGGAATCATATTTATAACATAATGAGATATAAATATTAAGATCACATATAATTTTGATAGAATCCTGTTATTCTCTGTTGATCGGGATTGTACGTAAAACCCCTCGCACAAGATGATAATTCCTAGCATCCAATGCGATTGGCTCACAATTCTAACTTTACTGGCTGAATATAAAAATATTTGGTCGCATTCTAATACGGAGTGTTTTACTGAAAATTCAAGAACACTTGTTTGAAAAATGGTTAGGATAATTGAAAATTTTCAGTATCATGGAATATTTGTGTAAACAACAGACTTGTTCGTGAAACAATACGAACTTCCTCACAATAAGAAATTCTACAAACCTTATCTTCTACGATATACTGTGAACACATATGTGTGAATGTGAATGATAGTTTACACCATAAAACGTAACGAGTTATTTCGCACTGTAAGATTTTAGTTATGCTTAGATATGCGATGTGACTCAGTCATCTGTAAGATGAAAGAAGAATGTATTTGTCTGAAATCGGGCTTATCAACAGCTATGGTATGGATGAGAGTAGAAAATCTCGGTAAACGATCCACAAGTTTCAGATTCGAGCCTCGATCCGTAAAAGCTCGTTGTTATTTTTTGCTTATTAGTAGGATGTATGGTTAGAATCGCATAGACTCTTGAATAAAAATATACTTATGATCGCATACATTACAAAAGAAAATCACTGAAGCTGATAAACTGAATCACATTAAATGCTTTACTATATCGCATCTAGCTTTTGATTTCTCGAAATTGCATGTATATCGCCTCCACTTTTGCACGCATAGGCCATATTTGCAATATGCTCTGCGATTTTATTATAACATATAACAGAACGCATAATGCGATTATAGCTTGCGATATACGTACGAAATGGTTTTCTGGGATGCATAGTGTTTCTTCTCTAGAGCCTCTTACTCTCATGTATTTTGTTATTGGCGCATTAATGACCATTTCGATGCGCCTAGCTTCAGTTTTCAGTTCGATGTAGGTTTCCGTCATCTTATCAAGGTTACGTCAAGGTCACAATATCAATATCGTCAGCGAAGCCAAAAAGTTGTACGGAATTTCGGAAGATAGTGCCACTCGTGTCGAATCACACCTTCCAAGGCAATATTGAACAAGATACAAGAGAGTCCATCACCTTGCCGTAGCCCTCTCCGAGATTCGAAGGGACTCGAGACCCGAGTAGAGTGTGAGATTAAAAAGAAAACTTAATTTGATGTTGTGCTGTTCGTATATATCGATTACTTAATTTGTTATCGTTTTGGTCGTTTTAACGGTTAAAAGATCAAAATTGAAAGCAAAAAAAATGCTGTGTGACATCAAACTGGAAACTAGTTTTGCTCTCAGTGAAAGCACATTGAAAACTTAATGTGATGTAGATTTTATCGAAATGACACGTCACGAGCATAATCTAAAAATAGAACAGCCAAAAAAGGTCCGGGATAGTATACATTTAGGCGATATTACTCACAAGCAAGAAAAAAGATTGTATGCAATCTCCATACTAGTCGCAAGCAAGAAAAAAGATTTCATGCAATCTCCACACTACCGCGGAGACAAACCGGATTCGAACTTAGGTGTTTTGGAATGCGAACTTTTAGCTATTGCTATGGACTGTAAGTGCTAGCTGACAGTAGATGGAAAATGTTCGGTTATATTACAAGCAGTGTTGTTTCACAAAGTTGTGTGCAGGTCGTTTCTGTCAATGCACACTCGTTGCGTCACTTCCATCCCGCATCCACCATGAATAGCAGCGTGGCTATTTGAGCACAGTATTAAAATGTTCTCCTTGTCCCTCTCATATCCAAACATGTAGCATTCAAACATTATAACATTAAATAAAGTTATCTACTTGATCTCAAACAACTCGCACATGTAATCACTTTGAAATACGAATTTAGAGGCTCTGAAGACCGAACGTTTTACTGTGAAGTCTCCTACAACAGAGGGAACGTGAATTAGGAATCCGGCAATAAGGTACTCCAGATCATTTGTTTTTTCGACTAATTGGGACAACGAACGATTATCTCGCTTCTGACCACAGATAAAACCAGAACCTCTTCAAAAATTTTTTAGTTCTTCCGTAGACTTATAATTTACAATCATTTGATGCAGAATTAGTCCTGTGACTCAAAATTGTAAAGATTTAGTTAGACGATTTCTTTAGAAAAGTGTATTAATAAGTCCACCAAACAGGTAAGCCGTGTGGCATCCGGCGGAATTATTTTTTACCAAGAATTGATCCACTGGTTTCCTATTCCATGTCGTAAAAGGCCACAAAAATAGGAACTCCTAAGTCAAGGTGTATTTCCGTGCCGATGGCTGAATGGCTGCAGGAGGTTAAACATTGCAGTCGTGAACGGAATATCTTGGGTTTTTCCCTTACTGGATACACGCAATGCTTAGCAATCAACTTCTTTGATCATCGCTTCGGCGGGCCAGAGATTAGAAAGCTGAGTGTCTGTGGGTGTCCTCAAGGTGGTGTACTATCCCCACTTTTATGGAACCTAGTCGCTGATAGTTTGTTAAGGAAACTTAATAACCTTGGATTTCCGACTTATGGTTTTGCCGACGATTATCATATATTGATGACCGGTATAAGCATTAACACTCTCTTTGATTTAATGCAGCAAGCCCTGCGATCTGTTGAACAATGGTGTTGTCAGGTTTGGATTATCTGTAAATCCGGGCAAAACATCAATGGTGCTTTTCACTCATCGTAGGATAATTACAGGAGCTCGTCCGTTGCAGTTCTTTGCTTCAGGGGTCACTGTGGTCGATCAAGTTAAATACGTCGGGGTTATTCTTGACTCAAAACTGAATTGGTCTGCTCACATTGATTTCAGGATTAAAAGAGCTTGCATGGCTTTCGGCCAATGCAGACGAGCTTTTGGAAAATCATGGGGACTCAAACCCAGATATATTCATTGGATCTACACAACTATCGTTAGACCAATTTTAGCATATGGATGTCTTGTATGGTGGCAGAAAGGAGAAGTCGCGACAGTTCAGTCAAAGCTAAATCATCTCCAAAGGATGGTCCTAATGGCGATGACAGGAGCATTCACGACAACTCCTACTGCTGCTCTAGAGGCGCTACTGTGCATTAAACCACTATATGTGTTCCTAAAACAAGAAGCATTATCTTGTGCATACCGTCTTAGGGTTACAGGGCTTTGGAACAGTAACCCATTAGAATATGCTACCAGTCACACTCGCTTGTGGTCTCAAATGGTTCCGTGGGATGAGTATTTACTCGCTCCTAGTGACCTAACTCTCACATGCAGTTTTCCTTTTAAAACATTCAAAGTGAGCTATCCTCTTCGTTAGGAATGATTGTCTGGTTGTCTGGAACGACAACTTGATGAACACATAGTTTGTTTTACGGACGGTTCTCTGTTGAATGGTCGTGCTGGTGCTGGTATCTACTGTCGTGAAATAGGCTGGAGCAGTCTCATTCACTTGGTAGATACTGTACTGTGTTCCAAGCAGAAATCTACGCAATTCTGTGTGGAGTACAATCGGCACTTCAGCAGAGGATCTGTGGTAAACGTATTTATTTTTGTTCCGACAGTCAGGCAGCCTTAAAAGCACTCAGTTCGAATGACTCACGGTCGAATCTAGTGATCGCATGTCGAACTCAAATTGAAGACCTCAGCATTTCAAATGCTGTTTACTTCATATGGGTACCCGGCCATTCTGGTATTACTGGAAATGAATGGGCTGATGAGTTGGCTAGAGCTGGTGCAACGAATGATTTCGTTGGTCCTGAACCAGCTTTACCACTTTCAACTAGTTGGATAAAGCACAAGATACGTTCTTGGGCTGCATCCAAACATGCCAGCTACTGGCGCAGCTTGCAAACTTGCGCTCAGACAAAAGCATTTCTACCAGATTTAAATCTGAAAATGTCAAAGTGTCTACTGCATTTCTCCAAGTATCATTGAAGTATTCTGGTCAGAGCTCTGACTGGACATTGCAAACTCAATTATCACATGGCTACTATTCAACGTGCTGAGTATTATTCGTGTGATTTGTGTGAATGCGATTATGGTACTTCATATCATCTGATATGTAACTGTCCCGCATTGACGCAGCTACGTATCCGGGTTTTTGGTTCTCCATACATGGTTGAGTCTGTGTATGCGGAGCTAAAATTGAAGGATATTCTCTCGTTTCTCACCTAATGTGGTAAGGAGCTATAGTCAGAAGGGTTCATCGTTCTTCCTGGAGTGAATGAATCCCTTCTGTATTCACCTTAAATAGGGTTTGGCAGATTGTTTGGCATCCTCTGGGGGGTACCGCATTTACTTCTGCTCGTACATACTGCGAGTCGTTCTGCATTCTTCCGGGAGTGCAGAATGGTGTCGCTTTTGTAAGATCTCTAAATCCTCTCGGGGGTTGGAGGTTTTATTAACAGCAGACTGTTCGGGACCTCGTAGAGGTTCAGAATTTCCTTCTGCTTCCACTAAATGTGATCCTCAGCAGATTGTTCAGCATCCCTTAGGGGTGCAGAATTTACTTCTGCTTTTATGTGTTTTTGTGTCGTCAATTTTTCCCATCCTCCTAGTTCAACCCTTACCATTTCCTTTCAATCCTTCCCTCTTATATATCGGGAAAATGATGCTAAAAACAAATTGATGGCAAGGCACAAATCTCCAAATATCAAGGGGAACGTGCCATTTGAGCCAATTTGTTCTGATTCCTGATAGACGATTTCTTTAGAAAAGTGTATTAAAGTTCCAAGATCTATTAGATGATTGATAAAATACTTCTCATGTTAATATCTAGCGTTAGTAAGTATATAAAGTTCTAAGCATTTATAACTAGGAGTGAGAATTGTTTTGAAGAGTGTCTTCGACATAGTTTGTGGACTACTTAGGAATATACAAATTAAACATATATTTTCTTGGTGGCTCCTCTAAGCCACTAAAGTATTATTAAGAATTAGCTCTAGGTTCTGAAATCTGAGACATTCAATGTTCGATGTTCGAACTTCGTAAACAATGAATTTTTCCATACTGTTAGATGTAAAGTTATAGGTATTTTCAAAACGGGTTTAACGAGTACATTATTTTCGCCATCCATGGTCTAAAAACTTTGGAATGAACTTCGCGACGTCGTATGACTACAAATATCGAATATCGATCAGCGAGATGGGAATGCCAAAGCCACTATTCAGATTGACCTGCTTCAGGCAAACGAGGTACCGATGATCGCCAATTTATCTAATGCCTACCAGACGTGTGGTTTGACACCAATATTATCGTGGTTAATAATAAAGAAAAAAGCTCCAGTAAATCCCGCTTGGTACGGCCCTACGAATTCCTTAGCTATTGGTGATAGACGACGGCAAAGGATTTGGGAGAGTACCTTGTAGGCGGTGTTGAGCAATGTGATTGCGCGGTAATTGCAACAATCTAGCTTATCGCCCTTTTTGTGGACGGGACATACCACTCCATCTATCCATTCGTGCGGTATAATCTCCTCCTCCCAAAACTTAGAAATCATCCAGTGCTGCGCTCTAGCCAGTGCCTCTCCTCCATGTTTGAGCATTTCTCCTGGTAACTCGTCCGTGCCCAAGGACTTCAGTGAATCATGCGTGTGGAGCTTGAAGATTCAGTTCGTTAATGCACTCTGTTATTATCGTAGATTTTACACGGATCTTGTTAGTTTACTTGGTTATGATTGTAGATCCTCAGGCCCATATCCCAAAGAGGTTTTGGATAAACATGAATTTCCACAGACATCATCACAGACGTAATTATTACGTAATTTTATAGTTTTTCGTCGAAATGTAGTGCCAGGGTTTTGTTTTTTTTTATGTGAAACACATCTTTAATTTCTGTATAGGGGTGCAAATCAGAAACTCAAGAAAAACTACACGTTGAAATGTGGTCAGGTTTTCAGCACTTACAGCTCAGTCTATTTTGTATCAATTATTAATATTATTTCATCATTTGATAGGAAATATTTCTAAGTCTCGGTTTGAATGTATCAAGCCACGTATTTTCAATTATATATGATTGAAATTTTGATTAGTAGCGAGCAGTGTCCTATTTAGCTGCTAAAAATCTTTGGCATACCGGATTTCCCTGCCATGGACGACGGTTTTGAAGGAGTAAGCGATGTATCAAAGAGAGAGCATCGCTTTGATTGGTCAGCGAAAAATTAGCTCACGTTTTAGTCCTACTCGTAGCATGTTAGAGGTAGGTTGTTGCTAGACAGCAAGACAAAAACGTGCCATAAAACGATTTGAAGCTTTAATTGGTATGCTCTGATCTTGTGTCATGCAAGCTCGGAATTCCATGTTATGTCGTTTCCCCATAAAAAATTGCCAACTACCCCTGGATAAACTTTGAGTGCTTAATTTCTAATTTATATTAGATGAACTCGATTGATAATGAGAAATAGTTTATCGCTTCAACCAAAATCGCAGATTGGTAGAAAAACTTAACGCTAAAAAAACTGCTTGTATAAAAAACTTAAACACAAGCTTGACAAAGAGAAGCTTAATTATCGAAATCGCAAGTATGTACAAAGATATAATTACATACATTTGAGATATTGGTGTAATTTCGTCGGTTATAAAACAAATGCAAATCAAGACAAATGATGTTCGGTGTTAGTTTGGATTGATTGAACTTTTCCACATCAATAGCTCGAACATTCCCATGGGGCTGGTCCTTGTAGTTCTTTTATAGTTGTTCATCATCAAAATAGTGCTACTGTTTATATAAACAAACTGAAAAAAGCTTAGTTTTCGTTATAACTCTCAGATTTTATACGAACAAACATCTCATCAAAAGTCAATGCAAGAAAAACTGTGCTTCGGTCGGCTGCTGAATCAGCAAATGGGAATCCGGCTGCAAGTGGCGGTTTTAATTTCGAATCACATCACAGCAGTAAACCAACATCAATTAGTGACATTCCTGGCCGGGTCAAGCTGGTCTTTTAATGTGCGATAGTTTTCGAAGTTCTGTCCGATTCCAGCGGTGCTCGGTAACTGACCGACAGCTATTGCGAAACTTTCTCGTCAGCTGCAAGCAATTTAAAATGATGAATCCTACCACTGAGCACCGAATTCCGGTGCGTCGTACAAATAATGTGCTCATTTGGCACCGTCTGACGGGTTGATGTGGTACATGCTGTTTTCAATCCGTCGTCTCGTACCGCCCATACCGTGATTGGAAAGACAACTGATGTGGAACGCATAGACATTGGAGCTAATGTAAAAACTGTAGGAACGGTTGAAACTAATCGTACAGAAGTTCGTGCAGATATTGTTTGGTGTTTTCTGGATCTAACAGTAAACGAAACAAAAAATGATAATTCCTTGCAAAGAACTAAGAAATGCAAAAGTACAGCACGTTCTGCGAAAATTGAAAATTCAAACCAAGCACCACACAAAGATCTATTGAATAAACTCCGGTATTTACCAGGCAATGAAATAGCTAGAAATGAAGGAATAATGATGCAGCCGTGCTCGTATTGGTTAGTGCTTGAATTTGCGTATTATAAAGCTTCGTATAATACCACAACAGCAGCAGCAGCAGTGGCAGTCCTGCTGGCTTCCATTTGCTTCAACGGCATTTTCTACTGCTGCTGCTGCTGCTGCCTGCCGGCACGATATCGTATGAGACCATAAAACATTATGAATATTATGGTCTATGGAGGAGATGAGATCCTCTGTCGTTATTTGCCAACCACCCACACACACCTCGTCACAAATACTTCCGCTAGTCATCGGCACCACCATCGTCCCGTTTGTTCAATACAGTTTAAGTTTGAACTGTATGCTCTATCATTGTTTCGGAATGGTTCGCCCCAAATAACACGTAAATTGTGTCTCACACGCATCCACATGATTCTATGGCTACGGGAATGTTCGTTCGCCTGGACCCTTTTCTATGTATGTCGTTAGTCTGACACAATGGTTCGCAACGAACGGCACTCCTGGCGTCCGCATAATAACATAAATAATTGGAAATAGTAATTTAATAAATATTCATTTCATAACGTGCACCGGTGTTGGCAAGTCAAATGAAATTTCGATTATGGTACACTTTTGTGAAAAATGCTTATATTTGTCCGTGTGCCGGTCGGAAGGCACGACAGCTATTTGTTGTCAACGATCACTGCCTGGTGCATTATTCCAATGGTATCCGGAAGCTCCGGAATGATAGTTCAAACTTGGCTGCAGTTTTACCACAATTGTGGATAAAATAAAAAGGAAATAATGAGTATAATTGCTCTAAAATTCGGGATACTTGTTATGTGGATGGATGGATGTGTTTCTATTTTCGTTTATTCTTCAAACGTTTTGTGTGGACAATTATCAGCATGGTTATACATTCGAACCATTGGTGGAATTTGAATTATCTGTTTCAACAGACTTCGCAGCTGATTCTAAGCGTAAAGAATCATTGCATGACTAGTACTACGATACTTGCTATTACTTTATTTACAGAGCAAAACACAACCCAAATCGAGTAGTTCGAGTCAAAAAGCTAGCAAAACTCACGGGTAGCCAGTTTGACGTATATTGAAAATACGAGTCACAAAATTAACAAAAAAAAAACATTTTATTGAAACACTGTTTTGCCTTTCTAATCTGAATTTCATCCGGATCCGAGTAAAAAGTAAAAAGTAAAAAGTAAAAAGTAAAAAGTAAAAAGTAAAAAGTAAAAAGTAAAAAGTAAAAAGTAAAAAGTAAAAAGTAAAAAGTAAAAAGTAAAAAGTAAAAAGTAAAAAGTAAAAAGTAAAAAGTAAAAAGTAAAAAGTAAAAAGTAAAAAGTAAAAAGTAAAAAGTAAAAAGTAAAAAGTAAAAAGTAAAAAGTAAAAAGTAAAAAGTAAAAAGTAAAAAGTAAAAAGTAAAAAGTAAAAAGTAAAAAGTAAAAAGTAAAAAGTAAAAAGTAAAAAGTAAAAAGTAAAAAGTAAAAAGTAAAAAGTAAAAAGTAAAAAGTAAAAAGTAAAAAGTAAAAAGTAAAAAGTAAAAAGTAAAAAAAAAAAGTAAAAAGTAAAAAGTAAAAAGTAAAAAGTAAAAAGTAAAAAGTAAAAAGTAAAAAGTAAAAAGTAAAAAGTAAAAAGTAAAAAGTAAAAAGTAAAAAGTAAAAAGTAAAAAGTAAAAAGTAAAAAGTAAAAAGTAAAAAGTAAAAAGTAAAAAGTAAAAAGTAAAAAGTAAAAAGTAAAAAGTAAAAAGTAAAAAGTAAAAAGTAAAAAGTAAAAAGTAAAAAGTAAAAAGTAAAAAGTAAAAAGTAAAAAGTAAAAAGTAAAAAGTAAAAAGTAAAAAGTAAAAAGTAAAAAGTAAAAAGTAAAAAGTAAAAAGTAAAAAGTAAAAAGTAAAAAGTAAAAAGTAAAAAGTAAAAAGTAAAAAGTAAAAAGTAAAAAGTAAAAAGTAAAAAGTAAAAAGTAAAAAGTAAAAAGTAAAAAGTAAAAAGTAAAAAGTAAAAAGTAAAAAGTAAAAAGTAAAAAGTAAAAAGTAAAAAGTAAAAAGTAAAAAGTAAAAAGTAAAAAGTAAAAAGTAAAAAGTAAAAAGTAAAAAGTAAAAAGTAAAAAGTAAAAAGTAAAAAGTAAAAAGTAAAAAGTAAAAAGTAAAAAGTAAAAAGTAAAAAGTAAAAAGTAAAAAGTAAAAAGTAAAAAGTAAAAAGTAAAAAGTAAAAAGTAAAACGTTAAAGATTTTCTAAATTTATCTGGAAAATGTTACAATCGGTAGCCATTATCAGTAGGCAGCCAAATAAACCGATTCTGACTATCCTGGTTCCCGTTCCAGAAAGTGTTTTGAGAAATAACTTATAAATGTTCAAGAAAATATAAGTATCATGAGAAAGGCATTATCACACCAATAGATGGGCTTAAACGGCTTTTTACGAAGAAAATTTCAAATAACGTAAAAGTGTTTTACGAACCTACTTCGTAGAAAAGCGGGTTTGTCACAAATACGTTTATTTTATAAGGCAATCTACATTAGTTTTTCTTCGCCGTATCATTCACCTTTTATAGTACTTTAAACCTCATACAGTACAGTCAGAACGGTTTGTATTTAATAAAACATATTACTACTAGTTTATATACTGTATATACTATATATACTGTACATGATCTTATACTAATTTCAGGTTTGTTTGTATCAGTCCATCCCCTTTATTCAAAATACGAAATGATAATGAAGTTTCATGTGTTAAAAGTCACGACAAGCAAGAATGTCGCAAACTGGGACAACTAGTCCATCTTGGGTTTACAGAGAATTTATTTGTCTAACGTGTAGTGATTGAACATGACACGAATGAAATCTCTACTCACATCCAGCCCCCTGAACCATGCCTTTGTCGATATTATAGAAATAATTGAGTGCATTTATTGACCCAGACCATTCTCTTCCAAAGAGGCTTGCCAGTTGTCAATTGTCCTTCGGCGATATGGGCTATAGTATTCGTTGAAACCAATCGGTCGCTCATAAATTTCACCTTAAAGAGCACCACATTTAGCTAAATTATCGGCCCTTTCATTGCTGGAACCCAGACCATAGTGATTTGATAATTATTATTCGATATGTCGTTCATGTACTGTCTTATTTTACCCAAAAAAAACGTACTTAATCCACCTAGCAGTGAGATGATACCTTTTTTTTTTATCAATCCGCATGTGTTTTTTGCATGAATATTCTTCGGTGTTTCAGTTTTCATGACATTCTAATGTCCGTATGGTCCGTGAACTCTGTAATGTCGAAACTGCAAATCGGATCAAATTTTAATCTAAAAGTGTAACAATCGATTAAACATTCCATGATATGTCGAAGTAATTTCCACTTTAGAGTTTAAGGTAATTTAGGGTACTTCCAGAGCCGGTATTCAGGAACCAGCATAACACAAACCGATTCGTATGGCAAAATGACGAATAAATATAAATATTTTTGAGTCCAACTTTAAAGCTTTTCGGGATTGTCATCTTCTATATCGCTTTGAATTTTAAAAATTCATCATCCTACAATTCCAGGATTGGAAGTCAGAATTGGATAAAATTGGACTTATTTTAATTTGAACTTTTGTTTCTGAAATTCGATTTGGATTTTTTGAGAAAACGATTGAGCTTTGACAAACGATTCGATACTGGAACCGGAATTCGAAAATCGGTGTAGCCGAAGTCAGACAAATTCACCTGAGTAGCTTACATTTGTTTCAAAATGTTTGAAAATCAATGTAGACATCTTCGAGGAATCGTAGTGCGAATAAAATTTTTGGGTGCCTTCCGAAACGAAAACTGAATAAAACCAAAAATAAAATAATTTTATTTTGTTATCGACTATCTAAATTTTTTTATTTATAACAATTTTTTTATTCAGGCCAATTTGCGTATAGCTTTACGTGGCCGATTTACCCATGTTTTTGTTACACAATATAATTTTTTTATTGTTGGATCTCGTTGTCACCCTTCTTCTAGGGGGAGAGGAGCTTCCATTTCCTTCTAGCGAAGATTGGAGGTCATTTTGTCCGTTGCTCATATCATCCATTGCTACATCGTTGGAATTGTGAGTGGTTTCCGTTTCCTTGTTTTCATTGTTGATCGCAGTCTTGGGTTCATTTGCAGTTGCTGTAGATGCGCTTTGTACATTGATTGCAGTTGATAGTTGGTTAGATGGTGAAGGTGCATTTGAAACAGGAGCACGGCATTCACTAGTCTCCGTTGTTGGTTGGTTGTGCTTGTTTTTGTTTGTTTTGTTTGTTTTCGCAGTTTCAGTGCAAGGTTTGCCGTAGTGTGCAGGTTGTTCACAAAACTGACATGTAACCAATTGATTTTCATACGTAATCAACGTTTTACACGGATGTATCCCGTCTTGACCACAAATGATGTAAGATGGAATTGCTTTACGTAGTTGCATACGTACCACTCGCACGCCATTCCGGATACCCGGGAAAAAATTCCGCCATACTTCCTTTTCGATGGAAAGAACTTCACCGTACTGCGACATACATTCCCGAACATACCCCTCGCTGGTCTGCGGGGGGAGGTCATGCACGCGTACTTCTATGGCATTGTCCACCATGTACACAGGGATTTTATATTTAACATTGTCATGATCAATACTGTGCACCCCGTTATTAACCGAAGCAAATGCAATTGCATCTTTTTCACGTTTAAACATAATGTACACACAGTTCGACGCCTTGTTGAATTGAATCTCACTAACATCATTAACGTTTAGATGCATTCGTTCCTTAAGCAAGATTTCAATTTCGGTTGCTGCAGGTCTAACTTTGCAGCGCTTGAAATCAGTACAAATTGAATTTGGCCTTGTAGGCCAAGTTTCAGACTTTGTTAAATCGTATTTGCCCATTTCGTACACTCTATTGTTCACTGCACTGTATTGTCTTTGTTTCTGTCGTCGCGACCGTAAAAAATTTTCGACTGTGTCTTTTGCGATGCGAGCACGAACTGTGACTATCTAAATTTGCTAACCCTATAAACCTGATTAATTTATGTGAAATACACATTTTTATACTTATCATCCTGTATCTCCGAAACCGGAAGTCTGACTGATAAACAAGATGTTTTATAGAATCTTAAAACTTTTCATTTGAATCTTAGATGATTCTTAGATTTCATTTGAATCTTAGATCGATTTAGCCATCTGCGATAAAAATGAGTTACACAGTTTTAATTTCGTTTCACATATCATCCTGTAGTTCCAGAACCAGAGATCGGAACCAAACATAATTCAGGAACCTTGTTTGGGAGAAAACCGAAAAAAATTGAGTTAAATTATTTGTCACACACGCATTTGCTTATCTCGACGAACTGATTCGAATGGTATATGGCTGTTATGTTCTTCCAGCATTTATTGCTGTAAATAGTTTAAATTAATATAATTATGGGATTGCTTTCAACTCGAAAATTCTGCCATTATCTGGTTTACATATGGAATATTCGAACGATTATGTTACCAAAAACAAACCGTGCTAAAATCGTGCACAGTCTTTTGGGTTATTAGGAACAATTGTATGTAACAGTATAAAAAATCGTTGCTCCAAAGCATTTATTTACCAGACAGCGTTCAAAAAATCTACTGGAATAGGGGAAAAAGTCGCTTACACAAAAATTTCGATATTTCCGTTAAAAATGGACGGATTTTAACAATCTTTGGCTTGTTCGATAGGTATTACCGTGCGGAATCTAAGTCTGGAAACATTTTCTGTTTTCAAGATGAAGTGTGACAGATAATGTCAAAAACTAAAATTTTTGACATAAAACTTCGTATAACTCAAAAAGTAAACATCCGATCTTAAAACCATTCAATAACGTTCTGGGTGACGGGGAGACCTTTCATTTGCGACCAGTTTGATCAAAATCGGTCTAGCCATCTCTGAGATCTCGACCTCTTAGTTGACAACACACATACAGACACACACACACATACACACACGGATATTTGCTCAGTTCGTTGAGCTGAATCGATTGGTATATGACATTCGGCCCTCCGGGCCTCGGAAAATTTTTCTAAAGTTTGAGCGAATTTTAACCTATTTTTTATATATATTAAAAAAGGTAAAACGGTTCATTTCTGTCAGCCATGTTTGAACGAATGACTTCAATTGCGCTCAGATTATCTGTTAAGAGGAAATAATGGTTTTGGAGATAATACGACGATTACACTCAAGGTATAATGAGCTGCTGCTATCTTTGCTATATAAAAGGACGCAGGTTTTTAAAGCCTAAATAAGGTCGAGACATTATTATTGAACATACCAAAGCCTCTTCAATCCGTGGTTTGTTCGCGTGAAACATTTTCTCAGGATCAAAAAAGAAGTGTTTGTTGAACATGAAATTATTTTCTGTATTTTTAAAGCTGATTTGATAAATAATTGTCAGAAAACATAGCTGGATCTAGAATCGGAGACATCCGGCTTATCAATATTTCATGAAAACTTTTACAATATGGTCATTTTTGGAACGTATTTGATGAATAAATGCCGGAAACCGATATTGAGTTCGTTGCGTAATGCATATTTATGACTTCTGGTTCATTGATTTGTCTTGAAGTTCTTACAATATAATTATTTTTTGATCGATTTGGATGTCGTTTCAAAATCCAAGATGGATACTTTTGTAGCACTGATATCATTTGAAATGTGCGTGTTTTATGACCGATCGAACCGGTAGACCTGAAAGACACTGTTTTTCGTTGATAACTTGCGATAATATGCGAACTTATTCCCAAAAAATATGCATATTGTGAAGGTTTCCAGGACACTGACAAACCAGAAGTTGTCGCCTAGGATTTTGAAACGACCTCGAACATCGTTTCCCGGCGTCTACTCATTGAATCGTTTCCGAAAATTTATTTATTTATTTATTTATTTGGAGTAGGGAAAAGCCCGGTGGAGTTAGTTTCTGCCAAACTTGCGCTCCAACAGGCATAAAACCTCCTCATCTTTAGCATCAACAGATTACAATCATCCAAATGCTCATATTGTAATGGATTTTTAGGAATATCGATTCGCCGGAAGATACCATGTTGGATCTCGGAATGATCTCAAACATCATTTTTCGACATCCACACGTCAAATCATCTACGGAAATATCCACATGGAAAGGGTTTTCAATGAAAATCATGAACCGGAAGTCGCCATTTCGAATTTCGGAACGACCTCAACATCGTGTTTTAGCATCAACTTTTTCAATCCGTTTCGAAAATACTCATATTTTAAAGGTTTTTCAAGGAACGTAAACGGAAGTCACCAGCTTAGATTGACCTCAAACAAATTTTATTGTAAGGGTTTTCGTGGTTTTCGATATCAATATCGTATCGATTTGACTCTTTGAATAACTGATTTTTTTCCTAAAACGATTAAGCACTGCTCAGATGGTTTTGGCTATGCAGTATTGAAATTTTGAGATACATATATGAGTTCTTCGTACATCGTTTAATTGCATCCGTAAACAACAAATATTTCAGTTGTATCACGATCGCGAGGCTTTCTGTATAGAACAATACATCAATTTTAAATCTTTCACCTGAAACTACAGTTAGAGATCCAAACAGGAATCGTTTCAATCATGGCTAAGTATTCCTATTTTGTAGTTATTTATCAAATCAGGAGATTCATGTGAAGCCATTAACATTTCAGCTACGATAATCAGCACAGAAACTATGCTCCGCTTCTGGTTATGTTGGCGTATTAGCAGGTCATGTGGTAAGCATCATCACTCAGATTCATTTTGTTTTCAGAGCAATAGCCAGGGGAACCAGTTTTCATTCAGAAAAGTTTCCTCGTCTGACAGTTATTGCTATGCCAACAGAAATTTCTGCTTTGGTGCCCCGCGGGGCCTATTTCTGCACTTTCAACTCACTCGTCACCACTTAGCTAATCTCGTCCAATCATTCAAGCAGAGATCTACGAGTATTAAATATTGTGACATGTTCGTGCTGAATAAATTATTACGACTATTTTCCGGCTGCCATGGTCGGTTCGTGCTAGTGCAGCGCATTCTCAATCCTAGGAAGGATAGTGACAGCTGGGATGTCTTCTCTATGTACCGAGTTTGTTTTCTTGTACATGCAACCACTCGTCCGGATGTGTTTGGAGGGATTTATCAGATGAATTGAGCACCGGACATGCTTGGTTGGTTTTGCTCAGTCTGGTAGGTTTGAAGGAGGCAATTCCATCTGCACATCAAGGCCTCTCGATTCGGATGGAGCGTTTTGTTGTCATAACATTATTCTGAATGCAGCCTTGCAGAAAGCTGTTGGTGAATTGGTAATATACATGAAGCGATAGAATCGTCAAGATGTTCCATTATTAAGCAAACACTGAGTTGTGCCGGCTGATGGCATAATTTCTGCTGTGGTTCAAGATGTTATCCTGCAGTACAAAGCCTTTCAAAAGTTTAATCAATTTCAAAACATTTTATTTTTGTCCGCTTAGATATCGTGCAATTCAACTTGAAACTGCCTTGAGTCTGAAGTTCAATTCTCTGATCAAACTATTTTATCTAGTCAATAGTGTACATGAGCAATTGTGCAAATTGAAAATTAAAGGAAGATCTATTCATCCTTTAGAGAAATGTGATAAACGCAAACTAAGAGGGAATTCTCGCACTAAGAAGGAACTCGTGGAATAATGGATAAACATAAAGACACACTAGTAAGGTTAAAATCGACTTCTACTATATCGACTTGCAAACTGTATGACGCTCTATTCAATTGGTTGCTTTCTGTCATAAATTCAGTCACACTCCCGGGTAGTTAAATTTGTAGAGCAGTTCCAGTTTTTGGAGACAGTTGGTAAGTCCGAGTACTCGTGATCTTGCGTCCTTCTCATGATCTTGCGTTTTTCATTTTATTATTTCGCGTTTCCCAATCTGTCTAGCGTTGAGTACTCTATGAGCCATCTGTCGAACTGCGGCCCGGCAGACTTCTTGTAAGTTCGTCAGCCCGGTAGTATTTTTCCAAACCCGACACTACTGGACGAGGCCCGTGCAAATTGCAACAGTCTTCTCTAATCGTAAATCTACACAACCATTGCAACATGTTGCTGTTCAACGTGCATCGAAATTCCGGGAAAAATTAACGGTGAAGAATTCGGAAAATTTTCGGTGAAACGAGGACGAAAGACACTTGGAAAACTGTCGGATCCGAATGTAACGATCGATTTACAGGACTGTTTCTATAAAATAAGCTAGCTTTAGCTAACTTACTGTGAGTTTGACTAAAATCGAAGAGCAGTTTACTTCAGGATCTTGTGAAGTGTAGGAATTGTGGTACGGCAGATGTAAGTTATTCCATTGGATTCTTCAGGATGGTTTTAGTGAACTAGTTTCACCTTCAGTGATTTTTATTAATTCTTTGTTCCTGTTAAGACGCAGAACCGTTTTGAGCTAGCTTTGAATTTTATCATTATTTACCAAGGAAAACAGATTAGAAAAATAGTTTGTGAATACAACTATGTAATCAAAATCAAGAAAATGCTACCGCAGAAACGTGACTCGAACCCGTAGCTTACTCCTAACCGGGAAAATTGTTTTGCCAATTAAACAACCCTGCATATGAAAACACATCAAGAGACAGTCTAATTGGCTAGAAGAACCAAGCATGCTTAATTTTACACGGCCGCCACAGCATTCAATCATAGTCCTATCTCAAACAATAATCACATTATCAAATTAAATGGCTTGGAATTGACATGGTCTGGTCAGGTAAAATACTTAGGTTTAGTGTATGACAAAAAAACTCACTTTTTTTTAATATCACATTGAAGGAATCCTGGCAAAATTAATAAATATATTAAATGTTTATATCCTCTTATAAACAGAAATTCTAAGCTTTAAATTTAAATAACGAATTATCAATTTGCCTATGTGGGTACATTAGCGTCATCATCTATTTGATGATCTCAGCTGATGTGTGGTCGCAGCAGTGACGATTGTGACCTCGAACACAATATATTGAAGATAAATCAATTTCTCGATTGAATTTCAATGATTTGTTTTAGTCTTGTTGAAACGTAGAACCGTCTTGAGCTAGTGTTAATTTGATCAGTATCTAACAAGGAAAACAGATTGTAAAAATGACATGCGAATGCAACTATTGGTATAATTGGTAAAACAATTTCCCCGGTTAGGAGAGACGGGCTCGAATCCCGTATTTGCGGTAACATTTTCGGGTTTTTTTACACAGTTACATTCGCATGTCATTTGTCGAGTCTGTTTTCCTTGTTGAATACTGAACTACACAAATTGATAGTGATTATCAGTAGGCAACTAAACAAACCGATTCCGGCCATCCTGGTTCTCGATCTCCGGTTCCAGAAGTACCGGAAATAGGGGTCATATATTCCAAAATGGGTCTCACTCACTTTTCTCAGCGATAGTTTGACCGATTTCCGCAAATTAAAGATCTTACGGTCCCATACGGAATTCCTGAATATCATCCGGATCTGACTTCCGGTTCCGGAGTTATAGAGAAAAGTGTGTTCAATATTGTACACCGTCACTTAAACTGAACTCGAAACCGTTATTCCCAATCTTAGGGTCAAATGAAAGGTCTTATGCTCCTACCAAAAATTACTGCATAGTTTTGGATACAACAAAAATTTAAACCGTCGTTTAGAGTACGATGGCAAAATCGTATAAAAACTTCAAAATTTGAATAAAAACTAGTAGAGTTTGTACGTCATGTTAGTTGGTGGCCGTACTAATCGACTTCGATTATACCGGTTCTCAGGTTTCGGTGCTGGAAGTACAGGTATAATAGTGAACCCACTTCGTTTGAATGGCCTAACCGATCGGAGAACTGTTACATTTTCCAGATTATACTAGTTAATGCACAAACAATCCCTTGGTTTCTTTCAAACATCGAAGAGAAACATTTTGAAAAGAATACCACAGTATTAGTGGATTAAAACAGGTTTTTAAATACGTTGCTCAACAATACTGAGTGCATTCTCTCAGAATGTGGCTGTTCTACTGAATGTTAATGAAAATGATCGCTGTTAAACTGGTCCAAAAGGCACCCAAATAAAATTATCAAAAATATTATCACGGTTTTTTTTGGTGAACACAAGTTCGCACTCCAGTACTTATCAAGGTATAAAAACTGCCTCTCCCACAAACGGTCCATAGTTCAAATTAATTCCAAACTGATACTGATTGAGACAAGGGCTTTGGTTGAATATTAGCATCACGTGATTTACTCGTGCATTCTTTATAAAACACTTTTACTTTAATAGACAATATGCATTAGTTTTCTATGTGTTACGTAATGCTTATTTTTGTCACATAGTGTTATTATTAGATTATATCTAATAATTTACATTCACACAATTGTCATCGATTATTTGCATTCTGTATTATCGTTTTCATCTAGCTATTTTGAAATACCAATTCATTTTTAGTTAACTAACTATTTTTTTTAGTTAATTACTTAGCCTACACAAAACTTAAAATAATAGAAAAACTCTGTTTTACTCAAACAATAAGCTGCTTTTTTTAACACAATAACTATATTCATTTTGCACATGTTTTCTCGATGCTCTTACAAACTTTTCCAGATTTGTGTGTATTAAAACATCTCTTGAACTCTGAACTTGGTTGGTAAACGACTGGACAATGCGCAATTCAAGCCCCAATGTGGTTCTTAGCCTCTTGTCCAGTAACTCCTATCCCTACCTCCCCGCGGTGCCGGCTGGGGTACGAGTAACCATAGGAAAGATCGGGTAACCAATCCCGGTGGGACCTTGGTCGTATGCTGACAGGGAAGGGGGGGGCTTGCCTTCTCTTTACAGAGCGCGAGCTTCAGAACAAATTGGCTCAAATGGCCCGTTCCCGACCGAATGCTGCATGATGAGCTTCAAATCCGCGGCTTCGATGTCGTAGCACTGCAGGAACTTTGTTGGACGGGACAGAAGGTGTGGAAAAGTGGGCATCGAGCGGCTACCTTCTACCAGAGCTGTGGCACAACCAACGTTCTAGGAACGGGATTTGTAGTGTTGGGCAAGATGCGCCAGCGCGTGATTGGGTGGCAGCCAATCAGTGATAGAATGTGCGTGTTGAGGATCAAGGGCCGTTTCTTCAATTACAGCATCATCAACGTGCACTGCCCACATGAGACGAGACCCGATAACGAGAAGGAAACATTCTACGCGCAGCTGGAACAAACCTACGACAGCTGCCCACGGCGGGATGTAAAACTCGTCATCGGCGACATGAATGCTCAGGTAGGCCGGGAGGCAATGTACAGGCCCGTTATCGGGCTGGAGAGCCTGCACGCGGTAACAAACGACAACGGTCAACGATGCGGAAACTTTGCAGCCTCCCGAGTTCGAAGCACCTTCTTCTCACGCAAAGATATCCACAAAGCCACGTGGAAATCACCTGATCAACATACGGAAAATCAAATCGACCACGTTCTCATCGACGAGCGATTCTTCTCCGACGTCATCGACGTTACCGCAGTGCCAATATTGATTCTGACCACTACCTTGTATGCGCTCAAAACTATCGACGGTGCACAATACTCGTCGTACAGGAACGCCGGGACTCAATCTCGAGCAGCTACGTAGCATTCGTACTGCAGAGGAATACGCGCAACAACTGGAGCTAGTGCTACCAACGGAAGAGCAGCTTGGCGCGGCGACTCTTGAAAACGGCTGGAGCAACATAAGGTCCGCCGTGAGTAGCACTGCTTCAACCGTACAAGGTACGAGGTTATCGAATCGAGGAAATGACTGGTTTGACGGCGAATGTCAGCAGTTGGTCGAAGAGAAGAATGCAGCAAGGGCGAGGATGCTGCAACACCACACGAGGGCGAACGATACAGACAGGCACGGAACAGACAGAACACGGTTTTCCAGAGGAAAAAGCGCCACCAGGAAGACCAAGATCGCGAAGCGATGGAACAGCTGTACCGCGCAAATGACACACGGAAGTTCTATGAGAAGGTAAACCGCTCACGTAGAGGCTACACGCCACAGACCGAAATGTGCAGAGATACCAGTGGTAACCTTCTCACGAACGAACGTGAGGTGATCGACAGGTGGAAGCAGTACTATAAAGAGCATCTGAACGGCAAAGCACAAGATACAGAGAACGGTACAGGCATCAATCTGGGTGCACGCTCAGCCGACGACAGATTCCCAGCCCCTGATCTGTCGGAGATAAGTGAGGAGATCAGCAGGCTGAGGAACAATAAACCCGCGGGCAATGACCAGTTTCCAGGCGAGCTGCTCAGGAGGAGGAGAGGCACTGGCTAGAGCGCTGCACTGGATGATTTCTACGATTTGGGAGGAGGAGATTCTACCACAGTAATGGATAGATGGAGTGGTATGTCCCGTCTACAAAAAAACGCAATAAGCTAGACTGTTGCAATTACCGCGCAATCACATTGCTGAACGCCGCCTATAAGGTACTCTCCCAAATTCTTTGCCGTCGTCTATCACCAATAGATAAGGAATTCGTAGGGCCGTACCAAGCGGGATTTACTGGAGCCCGCGCCACTACGGATCACATATTCGCGATAAGACAAGTACTCCAGAAGTGTCGTGAATACAACGTACCCACGCATCACCTATTCATTGACTTCAAAGCGGCATACGACACAATCGATCGAGAACAGCTATGGCAGATAATGCACGAATACGGTTTCCCGGATAAACTGACGCGATTGGCCAAAGCAACGATGGATAGAGGGATGTGCTACGTCCGAGTATCTGGGACGCTCTCGAGTCCCTTCGAATCTCGGAGAGGGCTACGTCAAGGTGATGGACTTTCTTGTACCTTGTTCAATATTGCCCTGGAAGGTGTGATTCGAAGAGCGAGGATCGACACGAGTGACACGATCTTCCGAAAGTCCGTACAACTTTTTGGCTTCGCTGACGATATTGATATTGTGACACGTAACCTTGACAAGATGATGGAAACCTACATCGGACTGAAAGCTGAAGCTAGGCGTATCGGACTGGTCAGAAATGCGTCAAAAAAAAAATACATGAGAGGAAGAGGCTCTAGAGAAGAAACACTATGCCTCCCACCACGAATATTGATAGACGGGGACGATATCGAGGTGGTTGACGAGTTCGTGTATTTGGGCTCACTGGTGACCGCCGATAATGACACCAGCAGAGAAATTCATAGACGTATCTTGGCAGGGAATCGTGCATACTTTGGACTCAGAAAAACCCTCCGATCGAGAAAAGTACGCCTCCGCACGAAATTGACCATCTACAAAACGCTCATTAGATCGGTAGTTCTCTATGGCCACGAGACCTGGACTATGCTGGCAGAGGACCAACGCGCCCTCAGTGTTTCCGAAAGAAAGGTACTGAGAACCATCTATGGCGGAGTGCAGATGGAAGACGGAATGTGGAGACGGCGTATGAATCACGAATTGCAACAGCTGCTAGGAGAACCACCCATCGTACGGACAGCTAAAATCGGACGTCTACGATGGGCTGGGCATGTCATAAGGATGTCGGACGACAGCCCAGTGAAAATGGTTCTTGAATCTAATCCGACTGGTACAAGAAGAAGAGGAGCGCAGCGAGCGAGGGTGATCGATCAAGTGGGGGGTGATCTCAGAAGCATCCGTGCCTTGAGTGGCTGGCGACGAGCAGCCATGGACCGAGTTATGTGGAGACGTATGCTTGATACAGCAAAGGACACCTCAGGCCTATAGCTGTTAGGTAAGGTA
The DNA here is from genome assembly GCF_030247185.1 of Malaya genurostris. NCBI lineage: Eukaryota > Metazoa > Arthropoda > Insecta > Diptera > Culicidae > Malaya > Malaya genurostris. The sequence continues at coordinate 311,253,178 of NC_080571.1, forward strand.
AGGTAAGTGAACTCAAAATCAATTTGCTAGCTACTGGCTAAGCTCATGGAAGTGAATAATAAACGTCAAACTGAGCTAATGCCGTTATTGAATGGCTAGTCGTCTTTATGAAATGGAATGAAACATTATTGTTGAACATACCGTCGCCAGCAGTCTCATATGCCTGAACTTACAGAAATTAATTTTAAAATTATATGATTCGGGTTTACATGTCGAAAGTATGGTTGGGTTAGGAGCATTTAAGAAGCTGCTGACATGGATAGGGACCGAATCTTGATTAATTGATTTTTTGCAATTCTGCAATTCGAAGACAACGATACAGATTTCGCTCTAATATAATAATATGAGTTTGAATATATGAGTTTGCAGTGAAAACAGTTTCACCGAAAGTGTCATTCTACCGAAAGCCATTTCGCCGAAACGGCCATTTTACCAAGTTATATTTAGCCGAAAAAGTCGTTTAGCCGAATCCTGTAATTGTCTTAATGTCGTATTCTACTGATATCAAATGATAGTTTTCACGCCCGATTATCTTTTGGTGAATTGGCTTATTTGATTAAATGTCCATCGACGAAACACCTCTCGGCGGAATGAGCCACCGCCCTTCCGGATTAGTACTCCATCAAGGTACTGTTATTTTTCGAAGACAATGTGCCCTTTATTTACGTTTCGTTTTTAGATCCCCAACGTGCATTGGGAATCAAACCCGATTTAAAATTCAAAACCTGAACGATCATTCTGACTTGTTTAAACGGCGTAAGCGAACACAAAAAAAATTTATGGTCGTTAGTGTTGGTGATTGTCGATAATTTGGCAAAGAGCGACTCGATATTTCTCTACATTGTATACAACATCGTGAATCTGGTAGATGGTGCTACAAGAACTCGCTGCCTTTTCTACATTTCTTCGCTCTACCTCATACTCTGAGTATTTCACCGTTCTTATCAAAATATATACAGTTTTGTAATGATCGGCGCTATGCGGAGTTTACAAAAAAAAGAGAAACGCGAGTTAACAGTTATAGCAGCAAACCGAATCGACGATTCGACTTGATGACTCTCATACTAGGTTGCAATATTTCAAACAAATCTTGTGTTGAGCATTCACAGATATTTTCATAGACACAACTTATACACAGGTTATATGCACATAGTTAGAGAAGGTTTTCAACAAACGACCTATTAATTTTAGTTGGTTTGACGTAAAGCCGCCATAACTAAGTTCAGTTTTGAAATGACTGAATGGAAACATGTATTGGAGAAGTCAAATGAATGAAAAACTAACAGAAAAGATGATTTATTGGAAAAAGATACACTCAGAAACAGGACTCGAACCTGCGTTCTCATGAATTCCGTGCATACGCGCTATAATTTCGCCACTCTGAACCTTGTGATAGACACAGCTTTAAAACATGGTTAGGCATGGCCGTCACAACTTTTCAAAAAAATCATCTGTTCTGTAAAGTTTTTCATTCATTCGGCTAGCTGGCGCACCTTCTTGCGTTCCTCATTAAATTCCGTACAGACTTCTTGGCGACAAGTTTTGACACTTTTTTACAACCTCTTTTTCGAACTGTTGAATGGTTTCGGCTGCCGAGACATGTTTCCTAAGAGATGCCTTCGTTAATGCCCAAAATTCCTCAATTGATCGAAGTTGTGGGCAATTTCATGTCTTTTGGGACGAAAGTGACATTTTTGGTAGTATACCATTCTACCGTTGATTTTGAGTAGTGGCAAGAAGCAAGATCTAGCCAGAAGTCAACAGTTTGAGTTTTGAGCGCTGTCTGGCAAAGAAATGCTTGGGAGCTACATAAAACACGATTTATTATACTGTTACATACATTTGTTTCTAAATACCCAAAAGACTGTATACAGCATGATATTTTGCCTCGGATAGATTTTAGCACGGTTCGTTTTTGGCAACATAATCGTTCGAATATGCCATATGTAAACCAAATGATGGCAGAATTTTCGAGTTGAAAGCAATTCCATAATTATATTGATTTAAACTACTTACAGCAATAAATGCTGGAAGAACGTAACAGCCATATACCATTCGAATCAGTTCGTCGAGATCAGCAAATGCGTGTGTGACAAATAATTTCATTCAATTTTTTTTTCGGAGATAACTCAACCGTTTTCTACAAACTCAGATTCATATGAAAAGTCGTATACTCCCAAACAAGGTTCCTGAATTATGTTTGATTCCGACCTCTAGTTCCGGAACTACAGGATGATATGTGAAACGAAATTAAAACTGTGTAGCTCATTTTTCTCGTAGATTTGAATCTTAGATCGGTTCATCTAAGATTCAAATGAAATCTAAGAATCATCTTAGATTCAAATGAAAAGTTTTAAGATTCTATAAAACATCTTGTTTTTTTAGAGTCAGATCCAACTTCCGGTTTCGGAGATACAGGGTGATTAGTATAAAAATGTCTATTTCACATAAATTAATCGGGTTTATCGGGTTAGCAGATTTGGATAGTCGATGACCAAATAAACTTATTTCATTTTTGGTTGTATTGGCACCCAAAAAATTACTTCTCACTACGATTCCTCAAAGATGTCTACATTGATTTTCGAACATTATGAAACAAATGTAAACTATACAGCTACTCAGATGAATTTGTCTGACTTCGGCTACACCGAATTTCGAATTCCGGTTCCAGTATCGAATCGTTTCTCAAAGCCCAATCGTTTTCTAAAAAAAAGCCAAATCGAATTTCAGCGATATAGAAGATGACAATTAAAATTGGACTCAAAAATATTGCAATTTATTCGTCATATACGAATCGGTTTGGGTTATGCTGGTTCCTGAATACCGGCTCTGGAAGTACCTTAAATTACCCTAAACTCTTAAGTGGAACTTACTTCGACATATCATGGAATGTTCAATCGATTGTTACACTTTTAGAATCAAATTCGATTCGATTTGCAGTTTCGACATTACAGAGTAATGAGTGATTAAAATCTCAAATTGCCACTCAAAACGACGGACATTAGAATAATGTCGAAAAAACTGAAACACCGAAGAATATTTATGCAATAAACACATGCGGATTAATAAAAAAAAGGTATCATCTCTCTGCTAGGTGGATTAAGCACGTTTTTCGACCCGTTTTCGGTTTATCCTCAAAGGTGTTATCCTCACCGAACTTCCTGATTGCATTTCGCACGGCTTTTTCACTTACTCCTTCCATTTTTGCTATCTTTCTCAGTGACAGTCCGCGTTCTGTGCACCATTTGTACACAATTTTTCGACGTTGTTCTGCTGAAAGTCCACGCATTTCGAAACAAACTAATGAAATAATGAAAACGGATAAAAAACTGCACAAGTGGTTAGAGAAGAGTGTAAACAACATGACGCAGCCATAAAAATTGACAGATTCTGAACCATTGCGAAATAGCAGCGGTTTTTGGTTGCGTCCATACTTTCTGGGACAGTCTTTATGTTTCCACTCAGTCATTTTCAACAGAGCGAATAAAAACATTAGGAAACATCATATGTGATATTTCTCATAAAAGTGTGTTACGAGCCTTTTATTTTCAAATATTTTGAATTAAACTACGCCCTATAGAAGAATAAAATTTATTGCTTTTGAATTATAAAATCACATTTTAGTGTTGAATTGAGTCTTATCTATTAAGAGCTGGAAGTTATTCGAATATCTGCGCTATTGTGGAAATTACTCCATAATTTTCAAAATACCACTAATCTGATTGACGCCAAGTTTTTAATAACAAGATTGAAACGAAAATATTGAAGGCACGGTTTTATCTCATTTTTCAGTTCCTAGGATTAGAATTAGGAGAAACATTCATTTCTTACTTCCAGTGTGCATAATTGTTAGTGTTCGAGTGATTTCCTACACGCAGGAAAAATCATTTTAGAAATAAATTAAGAATTCAGACCCGCATGTAAGTTGGAATTTCTCTTATATCCCCATGCTAAGGACACTCCCTTCCATTGAAAAATACTCTTATTACAAACTCTGAAGAGCAAGAAATAAATTTGTCAATTGTAGTCATGTTTTATGAGAAAAACGTTTGCTTGTTGACCTTTTCAAGGATTCTCGAATTGCAGGCTCGCAAACATCTTTTCCCACCGTGCAATGTCATGTGGCTCACATGATTCACAGGCAAACGTTACCACACTAGATGATGATTGCAGGAATAAGAACAAATAATCTCCTGGTCGCCAGAAGTCAATACTCATTGCATTATCAATTAGACTTAGTCGAGCAGAGTACAGACAATCTCTACAGATGAACTATAAACCTTTGACGTTCAAATACTGTCTACCAGTCGGAGGTTGTTTATTGAACGTCTAATCGGCTTCAGTCGCTACATTTACACAATGTTGCCTTCAAGTTTATCCTTCTTCAATTGAGCAAGCTTCGTGCCACATTGATTCTGCTATAATACAGCACCTCAATTAATGGGATTACTTGAAAATAACTGTTTGAACTAGCAATGCGAATTGTTATAGGCTTGATAAAATGTGCACAATTAGACACTAATCGTCGGAATTAAGCCCCCTTTGTTCGCTTCGGCGCCTTCATTCACACATGCACACATGCACACATGCACACACATCCACACAAACGCACCCACAAATCAACTGATGCAAAACTACATAACTCAGTGCATGTGACTCGGCCAGCAATGTTTATTCCAGATGCTGGCAAATAACGCTTTTCTCTCACTCGGAACGCTCGGGGGGAAACCCGACAGTCTACCGGAGTCATAAATCAAGTTTTGCTAATCAGCCCTGATCAACAGGGGGTCGATTACGATGAATGTTTGAATGGTGTCGGTGGGAGGAAACGAAACCATTCGAAGTTGCGTTCCTTCCACCGGAACCAGGTACGGGGAAGTTTTGCTTGGTTCCACCGTTCCCTGGCAAGATCCATATTGCGCATCGTCTGTGTTTTGGGGGGAGGATTTTCAGCAAACTGTGTTCGATGAGTTCGAATTGCGGGTTTAGTAAAATTGTTCTGGCTGATTTAGCGGCGGTGCAAAGAGGCGATGCCGAGTACGAGGAAACGTGCGTTGAATGAATAAGTACACCGAATTTGGGCTGAGCAAAACGCTAATGAACACGTGTCGCAATACCGAAGTGGGAATGTTTGTACCTGGTTTGGCAATTTGATTAATGAAAGTGCTGAGCTCAACGGCGAGGACATGCGAAATCGAATATTCCAGGGGAAGGCGTTTAATTGCGATGTTGATGTGAAACTTATGCTTCTCCAATTTGTTGAATGCCACTGGGACAGGTTTTTGTATTTTCAAGTAACAGGATTTTATGCCAAAATAATATTAATCTTTAATCGACTGTGCGCTTCAAATGAAGCACTTGATGGGTTGAGGATTTTGAAGAATTCCACAGAAACGCAGGCCTCACCATCAGCTCGAGCTAATCTCGTGCCACCTCAGGGCATTGTGGTTCGATAAAGATTCAAGCCAATTCACATCGTGGTTTCGTGCTAGGCGCCGTTCCCTGGTAGCACATTTCACGACACAGTCAAATTACGTTTTTCTTTTATAAGCGCCATCTATATTCTGCACCAGCTTCCGCAGTACGGATCTTCGGTACGTGTCTGCATAATTTGGAATACGATAACAGCTGTGAACCATGACTGTCAACAGCTATTTCGCTTCCATAAATTTCGATTCATAATCAGACACACATGTGCCAGTGAAGAGAATGATTCGTGGAAGTGCTACCGTGGAAATGCTAGGCATTTTCCGCTACCGTACACGATGTGCCGAGTGGAAAATTTCCAAACATTTCCACAGTAAACTGCTTAACTTTCGAGCTCATGATCGGGCACATTTTTTTGACATTTCAACCTTTGCCAACGAAGAGACAGACGCGTTCGAGTGAACATGTAACTTCGACAGCGAAAGGTCACTCTCACGAACACACGCCCGTACAGAAGTAAACGAATTTCGAAAGAATCCAAATCCTCAACTTCAGGGATGATTTATGCTCAGTCACTCAAGTACCCGCAATAATGTACGTGATTTTCTGCCATCTGCCGTTTGCTACTGAATGGATCATTCATTCTGTCGAAACGAGCATGTCGTCTTCGTAGTCCCCATCAGAGATTTGTTTATTCTGATTCCATTTATTGTCTTCGTTCCTTCCCGGTATCCTAGCTAACATTGTTGACCGGTTAGCTAATCGTGTAGGCTTGCATGATTATTATTATTTTTTTCGACATTCCAACGTCAGCCGTCAGAAGAAAAACAAAATCTCTTGGAATTATCCTCCCATGGCATGCCGTGAGCTGCAAAGGGTGTGTTACATGTACTGCCCCCCTCCCCCCCTTCGTTATGTTATGTTGATTCATGCGCCTCGAATCGGTTCATTTTTCATGCTTAGTCGAGAGCTTTTACCGAGTCACGTTTTCTAGGCTAGAGTTCCGTTGACAGCACCCACCCAACCTAGCAGTATGTGTCAGCTGTAAGGAAACTGGCGGAAAATGAGACGTATTAGTATTGCTCGGAAGGCGAAGAGCCAGGAAGCGAAATGGAAATGTGTGTGTACGGACATGTAATTACATTAATATTAATATACAATTGAAATCTACTGTTGGCTCTTAAGGGGAAATATGCGATGCTGGTTTCAAATCCTGTTTAACCTAGAATTTTTGAAGTGGAAAATTAGCGCTGTTTGTTACTGTTTATGAGCTAGAATAATCATAAGACGATGTTCGGATATTGTTCTGATAAAAAATGGGTGGTAGATAAAATCGATTTATCAATCGTAAATTCGTTTGAAGCTTGATTCATGTAGCGTACAAAACCAAACTTATAGCGCTTGGTGTGCCGGAGAGATATTGAGAGGTACAATGAACCTTTAATATTCAACCCTTTCACGACCATAAGGTGTTCAGGACGAAATATGTCATTACAACACAATATTTTAGCTATTGTGAATGTAAAGTAAGAGAATATCACCAGAAAAACATAGAAGGGCGCATAAGTTTTCTATAAATTCATAGGAAACATTTTTCCCTAAAGACTGTCCCAGGAAATATGGACGCAACCAAAACCCCCGGCAATTTCGCAATGGTTCAGAATCTGTCAATTTTTATGGCTGCGTCCTGTTGTTTACACTCTTCTCTAACCACTTGTGAAGTTGTTTATCCGTTTTCATTAGTTTGTTTCGAAATGCGTGTACTTTCAGCAGAACAACGTCGAAAAATTGTGTACAAATGGTGCACAGAACGCGGACTGTCACTGAGAAAGATAGCAAAAATGAAAAGAGTAAGTGAAAAAGCCGTGCGAAATGCAATCAAGAAGTTCGGTGAGGATAACACCTTTGAGGATAAACCGAAAACGGGTCGAAAAAAAGGTCCAGCTAACCCTCAGTTGGATGAACGTATACTGAAAGCGTTCGAGCAAAAAAAGGTGGTTTCAGTTCGGGATGTGGCCAAAAAAGTGGGCACTTCGAAGTCGAATGTTTTTCGTACTAAACAACGTTTGAATCTTCGAACCTATAAGAAGCAGAAATAACCAAAAGGTAGTCCGAAACAAGAAGCGTCGATCAGGCCGAGGGTTCGAAAGCTGTACAATACGATTATGGCTGGAAATTCGAACTACATAATCATGGGCGACGAAACCTACGTGAAACTCGATTACAAATCTTTGCCGAGACCACAATATTATATGGTGCGTGAAGGGCAAGTGTTAAACCAGTCCTAGATATCGATTGAAGTCGAAAAGTTTGATCAGAAAGCTGGCAAGCAATTCGTAGCTGCGATAAGATTTCGAAACCCTTCATCACCACTGCTTTAATGAACAACGAAATATACATCAAGGAATGTTTACAAAAGCGACTTCTACCCATGATTCGAAGCCACAAGGATCCTGTTGTCTTCTGGCCAGATCTTGCTTCTTGCCACTACTCGAAATTAACGGTAGAATGGTATACTACCAAAAATGTCACTTTCGTCTCAAAAGACATGAAATTGCCCACAACTTCGACCAATTGAGGAATTTTGGGCATTAACGAGGGCACATCTTAGGAAACATGTCTCGGCAGCCGAAACCATTCAACAGTTCGAAAAAGATTGGAAAAAAGTGTCAAAATTTGTCGCCAAGAAGTCTGTACGGAATTTAATGAGGAACGTTCGCAAGAAGGTGCACCAGCTAGTCTACAATGGCTAAGTAGCAAATGTTGAGAATAATATTCTGTTGTTGTAGAAATCAAAGTGCGTCCATACTTTCTGACACAGTCTTTATGATCCTCAGAAATAAATAAACGAAGAGTTGGGTTCATTATATCGTAATTTAATTTATTGCTTTAGTTGCTTCAATTATCAGAATAGTAAAATGAATAGTTAGTTATGGTATTCTACAAAACGATTTCGTGTACTTGTTTAGCACAATTGGACGTTGCACATAACATACTTATTATGTACTCTATTTTCTATACGTAGTTTTGCACAAACTTTTTTTGTGCCATAAAAATTGACAGTTTTTTTTATTGATGATTTATTTAATGATGATTGTAGAATCGATAACGATTTCTATAGAAGGGAAAAATATTTCCCTTGAGCGTTAAGGGGTTAACGTAACGGTGTTTATTTATAAGATTCATCAGCCACAAATTATATCTGAAATTTGATTAGATAAAATGTTCCCATTGTTGTGAATCTGCTACGGAATTTCACAACTCGAATAAAAACCAAGTTGACTAATTCTATAATCAATCATCACCGTTCATTGCCTAACGTCATTTAGGAAGATAAAAGTGACGTTAGTGGAAATCCAACAGGTTAAAGAGTAACATTTACAAGATCATGGTAATAGTAAAGCAAAGCAAGAGTGTTACCATTCAATATGGAACTTGAACATCTTTTTCAACTGACTTTACTACCTGACTTTGGTCAATGTACAGTATAACTGCATGGTGCTAGTGCTACAATCCTACTCTCAGACAACCATTTTGTACTTATATCGCCAGTTTCGATCCAATTACATTGAAACCTCAATTTACGCGCAAGTTCGAGGTTGAGTAAATAAAATATCGCGTTATTTAAATTTTTTCGCTTAAAAAAACTTTTGCCTTTCTCATATAGAAAGACTATGCAATCACTATGAAAACCGACTTTCGAATGGAGGTCCAGAGAGCCGAGTGTCATATACCATTCGCCTCATTCCGTCGAGCTCACAAAATGTCTGTGTATGTGCATGTGTGTATGTGACAGATAATGTCACTCACTTTTCTTAGAGATGTCGTGGCCGATTTTCACAAACTTAAATCCAAACAAAAGGTCTTATAGTCACATAGACTGTTGTTGGATTTAATCCCGATCCAACTCCCGGTTCCGAAATTACAGGATGATATGTGTAAATCTATTCGAAAAAGCGCACTCAATTTTCTCGGGAATTTCTTAACCAATTTTTACAAACTAAGATGCAAATAAACGGTCTTGAAATTCTTTAAAAAGTCATTGAAAAATTGATTCAGATCCGACGATTCCGGTATTACAGCGCGATCCGACGATTCCGGTATTACAGTGGGATAAGAGCAATTCCCGGAATGAGTAGACGAAAAAGTGACAAAATCAGAATCGACCTTCACCGATTTGGATGAAACTTTGCACATGGCTTCAGTATGGCAATCCACAAGTTTTGAACCGATGGAGAGGTCAATCCGACTCACGACTGATTTTTAAAAAGTGCATATGTATTTTTGCATTTCACAAAAATTGCTTTTTCAAATCGTTGTAACTCGGAAACCGTTTATTGTACAAAAATGGCGTTCAGGAAGAAGTTGTAGTGAATCGATTGGAAACTCTAAAAAAATACATTGAAAAAATTTTTGATTATTTCTCAATAATTTAGTAGAAATCTTGAGCCTGTGCACCGAGCTTTTGCTTCTTCGTAGAATGAGATAGCCATAGATAAAAGTCAATAACTTCCAGAGTTTCGTTCCAATAGGCTTGAAAATTTCACAGAAAATTCTTCAAATGTTTTACTATAAGAAAGTATAAAGAAAATAATAAATGCTTTTTCAAAAGTGTGAAACATTCTCATAGATTGTGAAAACACATATGTTATGTAAACCAGAACTTCTAAGCAACTTGCAGTGTTTTGGTCTTAATGCTGCAAATGTACTCTATCCAATATTTCGATCTGGAAATTCCTCCTTATAACCCAAATAAATTTCTTTCAATGATGAATAAAGCAATCGTTTTTGTTTGCGTTCACACTTACCAATCATTTTGACTGTGACGCAATCTCTTGATCCCGGCATTACTCTGCTGACGTAATCGCTGTTGAAATATTGAAGCACCTCGTTTTCTATCGTTTCGTTCCTGCTGCGTCCCGTTTGTTTCTTGACTTTTTTTCGTACGTTGATTCTCTTGCCTCCGACACAATGTATTTGTTCGCCTTGAATTGGGTGGCTATTTTCTCCTTTGACCACGGGTTTGGCAAGACTGACAACAAACGCACTTTTTCATTCCTAGTGCAATCAGGCTTAACAAACTGCTCTATCATTTTAGTAATCACTTCATCCAACTTGGCTGTTTACGTTTTGAGTAATTCTGGATCTTCTTTATCTGCCGGGAACCCGAATATTTACTTTTTTATACCTCTTGAAATATCCAAACATTTTTCTCTAAGATAATTAACATTCCGGGTTTTCTTCGTTGATATCGGAGACACGTTGATTCCTATGATGTCCGTATTGAAGAGTTGTGTGCTCTTCAATACTCCGCCGCGACTGATGCTTCAGAAGATGCTGAGTTGATTGAAGCTGCTGAAGGTACTTCCGCTGAATCGTATTGCGATGTGGATGGTTGTGGTTCCGTTGTCGACTGCCCTTCTGTTTCCGACGTATGACGTATGACGTTTCCTTAAAAGCCCGCCTAGGACAGCGATCACAAATGCTTAACGTGGTATTCAATTTAACCTAGAACTTCTAATTTTCCAATTGTGGTTTCTGTTAATTGTAAAAATTTTCCGGAACACACAAAACCAGGAAAAGGTATACAAAACTTTGGGAAAACCATATTGAAGTAACTTCTTCATTTTTACAAAGGCACAGATGGGATAGCCTTCAATCTGTAGGTTTTAACAACAGCTAAAAAATTTTTTCAGCATATATTTTTTTAGAGTGCCCAATCGATTCCCTACAACTTCTTCCTGAACGTTATTTTTGTACAATTAACGGCTTCCGAGTTACAAAGATTTGGAAAAGAAATTTTTGTGAAATGCAAAAATACATACGCCCTTTTTAAAAATCAGTCGTGAGTCGGATTGACCTCTCCATCGGTTCAAAAACTTATGGTTTGCCATACTGAAGCCATGTCGGAGAAGGTCGAGTCTGATGATCTGCTAAACATTTCAGGAATTGCTCATAAGTGGAAAATTTTCATTTTCATGAGTATTTTTTCACAAAAGCGAAACGAGGTGCGAATTTTTTTTTAAATTCACTGGTAATTTCATCTAGTGGGCAGACTTTATTGGTTAGTCGATATATTTTTTTTGGCCACTACTAGACCCCGGTTTCCGCTTCCGGAAGCACCGAAAATGAAGAACAACTCCAAAAACGGAACTCACTTAGATTTCTCAGTGACGGTTAAACTGATTTTCACAAATCATGATTCAAATTAAAAATCTCAGTGTCTAAAAAGATACTGTGCAATTTCATCGAGATCCAACTTCCGGTTCCGAAATTAGATGGTGATGAGTATCAAAACTTTCATACTGTGTTACACAAAATGATGTAAAACCGGTACCCATCGGGACGGGCTGATACGGAAGAAGAAAACACCGTCACCTAACACACAGCGTGCTTTGTTCAATTTCGTTTAGCGTTCATGGTTGCCTCATTTAGATATTTATTTACTTGACATAACTGTATACAAATTGAAAAGGTTATAGTAGTTCAGTTTAGCAGAAGGTTTTGGATTCTATTCAAGTTTGAAAGGATAAATCTTGATAGAATCTTCTTGAGATGTTTCTGAAGGCATATTCAGTACACAGATAAAAATATTTTGTGAATTTACATTTATTTTCATGTACATATTTGGAGCAGGTAATTGAATGGAAAGTTACATTACAAAACTAAACGATTTGTAAATATATAGCATTGTTCAATGAAAAAGTAAATGCATTTCAATGTAATTTTACATCAATCATGATTTTAAATCAGATTTTCGTTTCAACTGACGTCTGCCTAATAGTACTATTGGTTTACATGTCGTGTAAGTTTCATCTTTTCTTTCTGTGTAGTGTTCTAGTTCTAGATGCATAATTTATGTCAGTTTTAAAATTTAACAACAAACTAAAAAACTGGCAGCCCCTGTAGCATTTTATCTGTGTTTCAAATATTGAAAAAAAAAAAAAAAGAACGGCAGCGTATACCAGTTTTAAATTTGACAGTAGAACTGTTCGAATAAATAAAACTATAACGGCTTGCTGGGGATACGTTTGTTTCAGTTTCAGTTATATTATAGACCACCCATATGAATCTTGCAGCTGCTGAATTTGCTCCGAAAATATAAAAAATACGAGAAAGGCAAGCAATTCCATGCGGAATGGTCTGGCTGTTGGCATTACCACTTCCATTTGCATGAAACTGCATATGTGATCGGTATGGTAAATAAAGTATTTTTCGCTAGCTCAGAGATTTTTTTCACTCTAGACTAAATTATGAACAGCGCGTATTTGTTTTTAGCCAATTTATGTTCAAACAATTGTAACTAGAAATCTATAGCTTCTACATAAAATATGTCAAAGAAAAAGTTATAGGCAATTAGTTGAACTTTATAAAAAAATACACACTGGAAAAAATATTTTCCGGTTTGTCGTGAAATCGAAAGATGAGATGATATATAAAAAAATTTCCCGAGGACAAACGTTTTAACTTTTTTCGTAAAACGATGTTTTTATACGAATAAATATTTATGTTCAACGAAATGTTATTTAGCAAGCTACCTTCAATGAAAAAGCTCGTAGAAAGCTACTTCCTAAATGTAACCTGTTTCGAAATATATGAGAAACAAAATAGAGAAAATGAATATTTAGTGAGAAGTCGCCTTTTTTGTAATTTAGTTTGGGTTCTCCATCGTCGAATTCATCATTTTTGTAATCCTCATCAAATTATGAATGAATTATTCTTCGACTTCAAGACGATGCGAGTTATTACAAAAAACTAAATCTACGAAAAATCTCAAGGTTAATAAGAGAGTAATCGCCATATTGAAAAAAGTCCTGCTTTTAGGTAGCCGGCCTACGTAAGAAAAATTAGGTTAATACGGTTTTCTGGTGTAAAAGTTTCCCTATGGTATACAGGATTACCTACACTCAACCATAAAAGCGCATTTTTGAAATACATAGCGTTAGTGTGAAAACTACCATCAAAAAGCCATAGTATTCCACGAGTGTGATTTAATGATGGGCCAATATCATTGTTGTAGAGCTTTTTCTGATAACGGAAAACCTTGTTCGTCTAAGCGTCGTAAAGTAACAGATAGTATGATTGAACACATTGTTTCCGAAACTTCAAAACCTCAAACCGAAACTTCAAAACCTTCAAATTCCGAAACTTAAAAAAAACGACACATTTTTTCGAGATGGAATTCGAAAATTGCCTAAGAGGTGAGAGAGAGTAGTAACTAGCGTTGGACGATATTTAGTCATAATTTATATATGATCTTTTATTTTGAAATAAATGCATTTTTTACCCAAAAAACAGATCAAATTAATTTGTACTCCCAATAGTTTGTGATTTTCAGAGAATTATTATTTCGCTCTTCAAGATGCTGTTAAAAGTCATCATTGGAACAATGGTCGAGCCACAATCCATCCATTTGTAATATATTATAAAGAATCAGGCAAAAATAAAAACTAGAATTTCGTTATAATATCAGATGTCTTGAAGCATGACACAATTGCTGTGCAAGTTTCCATTTCCAAATTGATAACGTTTTAAAAACAAAGAATAAATATAAAAAAAGGCAGTTTTTAAATCGGACGGGGATTTCTCAATATAAAAATAGATAAAAATTTTGTAAGCCTCTGTAAATTTTAAACAAAATACAACATTAATTCGGGGTGACATTTCTTTGCTACCTCGCACGATAAGGAACCATGTGAGTAACAACAGCTAGTTGGGCAAGAAAACATGAGCATCCAATAACAGCAGCGAATGCTTCACAGCAATCTCGATTAGTTATATGTTACAAGAGGAATATGGCGATGGTACTGTAGAATGGAAACTGATTGATCAACAAACAAAATGATTCCGCATACACAAAAATATCATTGCTTCATTCCAATAACAGGAAAACAATGGCAGCGAAATTCTTTTCAACCACCACAGAATGAGTTATCATATTATATAGAAATCTGCGATAAATAAAGCTCAAAGATTAGTTAAAGTTTAAAACCGAATTATACAGTCGATACTGGTAATCAAAACATGAAAATATACAACTATAATGACTATCGGTCCCGATAGGAAATAATAAAGTTGGTTTGCAAAACTACAATTGACTTATTATTTTTCGCAAATTATATCACCAATATTGTACTTTGCAACTTAAATACAGTTAGCTAATGAAAAACGACATCCAATTTATGAAAAATTCGTGTTTTTATAAACCAGTGATTGTTTTTCGACTTTTGTTTTCATAATATCACGACTGCTCCAATTGCCTTAATGTCAAGCAATAATTTATTCAAATTATCATAAGAATTATATAAAAAATTAATTAAATAATACATGATTGCTCAAAAACATTTATTCCTATGAAAAAGCGCACTTCGAAAATCAACAAAAGGTATTTCTTAGAGAAACTTTTTTATCGATGGAATAACTAAGAACTTTGAGAAATTAATTTTATTATTGATTTTTTGAAAAAATTGCAAGATTTTTTTTTTTTCACTATATATTTTTGCATTTCTCATTTAGATAGGCTATGCAATCACTGTAAAAACCGACTTTACAACTGAGGCCCAGAAGGCCGAGTGTCACATACCATTCGACTCAGTTCGTCGAGATCACAAAATGTTCGTGTGTGTATGCGTGTGTGTATGTATGTATGTGACAAATGTCACTCAATTTTCTTAGAGATGAACCGATTTTGACAAACTTAGATTCAAATGAAAGGTCTTAAGGTCCCATACAAAGTTCCTGAGTTTTAATTTGGATCCGACTTTCGGTTCCGACTTCCGGTTCCGGTATTACAGTGGGATTAGTGAAAATTTTCATATTCATGAGTATTTTTGCACAAGCGATGACCAAACGATGTGCACATTTTTATAAAATCTAGTGGTAAATGCATCCAGTTGGCAGATCTTGTTAGTTAGTGAATATATAAAACTACCTTGGGACTACTAGTCCCCGGTTTCTGCTTCCGAAAGCACCGATAATAGTGAATAAAATCTCCAAAAACAGAACTCACTTCGATTTCTCAGCAACGGTTGAACAAGTTTTCACGAATCATGATTCAAATTAAAGCTCTTAATGTCTTGAAGGATACTGCGCAATTTCATCCAGATCCGACTCCCGGTTCCGAAATTATAGGGCGATGAGTGTCAGAACATTAAAATCGTCATTCAAAATGACGATGCAAAACTAATACGCGACAGTACGTGCGCCTTTGCTCCGTTCGCAGCGTGCTTTGCTCAATTTCGTTTTGCGTGCCAGATTGCCACATTAAAATTTATATTTTTTAGGAGAAAAAAATGTAAATTACTAATTATTTCATTCAATTTGTACCTAATTGTTGGTGTTATTACAAGATCATGATATCGACGCTTTTATTTTTTATAAAAGTTCACTTATTGCCTTTCTCATATAGAAAATTTATGTAATCACTTGAAAAATTGACTAGTTCAAATTGGCCCAGAGGGCTAAGTTCTCTATATCATTCGACACAGTTTATCGAACTGAGCAGTGTTTGTGTCTGTGCATGTATGTGTGTGAGTATGTGTCAAATAATGTCACTCATGAAATAAAAAAGTCCCATAAGTTGCTATTGAATTTCACACCGTCATTTGGAGCGACGTTGCAAAAAAAGGTAAAATTTCTTCACAGAATCTCCTAGTGATATTTTTGAAAGTATGAAAAAGGCATCATTACACTACTAGGTGGATTAAAAAAGGTTTTATTAAGAACTTCAATTGATTGCCTACAACTTCATCTTATACAAAATTGTCGTAGATGCTATATATTTCGAGTTATAATTGCTTAACAATAATTTTGTTTATAACACATATACTCTTTTCGAAAATTAGTCTCGAGTGAAACAAATCTCTAGATCAGTGATCAGATCTCTTTATTTGCCATATCGATCACACATGCAAAGTTTCATGCAAATCGAATGGTGTCGTGTTAGAATTTTACCATATATGAACGATATTGCGCAGAAATGAAAACAATGCATACAAAGCTAGTTCTAACGTGCAGAATCGTACGCAGTTTTCACTTGTATGCTTGACAAAACGTTTTTGAAAAAGATTGTATTACACAGTTCACTCCAAATCAAACTTCACAATATAAAAGTGTGCTGAAGCAAAAGTGACAAAACGATGACAACACAAGCATCTGATTTCTTTTTTTACTTTTGCTCATTGTCAATTTCGTGAGCAGGGCTCCCAGTTTCATGGATATTTGAAAACGCTCAATCGAAAAACTTTTTTAAGATATTGTGAATTCAAATGCAGAAAATGATCTAAAATTTTAAATATGATTAACATATTGTTGATTTTGTTTACATAATTTACGATCTCGTCGCGAATAAAGTAATGATATTAATTTCTCTACATGTTACGTCAATACAAAATTGACTATTATTCTTCGGCAGGTTGGTAGTAAAGAAAAATTGTTAGCTGGGTAAACTCATAAACCCATCAAATCCTGATTAAATATATTATTCTACGAGTGCTGTTTATTTTATCTAACGGATTGGAAAATACCGACACTGCGTTGCCCATGCCACGGAACATCCATGCAGTAGCCTGTATATCCCATCTGTAGCACATTTTCAAACCCGGATTTGACGCAATTCGCAGGGGAAACCACAAAATACCCAGCCGTTATTAGCACTGTCTGCAGGAAGGACCGCCACCGAAATCAACTTCATGGCTAGCGGTCATGCAGTAAACCCCTAATGGAAAGAGTTTGCAATATGATAAAACAGCACTCAGAGCCAAGTACAGAGAATGGTCAGGATATGCACTCCTCCCTGACCTAGTTCCAGTAGCGTGGGACCTGGTGGGGCAGGCTACTTGTTGGTCCGTTGTCTTGGTGCCCGGTAGAGCGGGGTAATGGAACGGTTCGTTGTAAATGAGTAATATCCCTTGGGATTATTTGCTTTCCCACATATCGCACTCGGTGCTAACATCCCAGCGGAGAAAATAAATACACGTGAAGCAGTATTCTGGCATCATTTAGTGTTTCGTTTGTTGACACTCCCGCACAGAGCAAACCGGTAGTAGAATCAACAGAATTGTGCTATTTTTGCGAGGATGTGATTTTATACATACACGCTCCGGAAGCATATCAACCAACGCCGAAAGTAATGTTTTGCAGCTTCACGCCCGGGGGGTGCACGTCAACTTTAGTGTTGTGCTTACGAATGCGGAACCGGTCCGACACGGAAGGGAAACTGTGCTAACCTTCGCCTTCTTGCTTTTACCGGCTGAAACCACCACCGGTGCGCACTGCTGTGTGAAACGAATTGCTTGATATGGGGATTTTACAACTCAATTAAAGTTACAGTTCGGTTTCATCGCTTAATTTTGTTGGTTATAGTGGTGGTTTTTAGCTGCACATCCTAGCGGAAATTGAAATCAACCGCTTAAGTAGTATAATCTCCCTTTTGTGGGTTCCAGATAATAACAAGCGGATGCTTTCAGCTTCCGAATGAAGAGCAAGAGCAATTGGAACCGCAAAAATTGAAAATCATGCATTGTTTTGGATTTTCTTGTATCCTTTCTGGTATGCCGAAGACGTACCATACTCAAAATATACAAGTGACTAGATATCGTTTCATATTGCCGTGATTTCTCTTCGTGTAACTTTTGTATATTTAATGATCTGGTAATAACCTTATTAAACTTTAGCGTACGCAAGAATCTGCACTAAATATTGATCAGTCAATGTAACACATAAAAATATACTACCATCATGGTTGAGCGAAAAGTAAAGGATAAGTAATCAATTCAAAACTCATTCACTCAAAACTTTTTCATTGAAAATTGCTTGCTTTTGCTGCATTTCAAAGATAAATTAACTGAATAGCAGTATTAATCCAATTTCCGCAAACTCTTTTAGAACTTATTCTCGCCATTTCTGAGTACCATAATTGTATTGCCACCCATAGTATAGTCTTGCCATTCAACTGCAAATAATTTCCCCCTAATATTACGGAACACTGAATTACACCGCCAAGCCAACCCCTTTGCAACCCTGCCGCATCACAAGCGTTAGTAGATTTGCGAAAAGCTCTGCCGACTGTTGCGATTGCTGCTAAGGCCGCTGGCGGAGGAGGGGAAAAAAGTTTCGCTTCCAAAAAATGGCAGCACATTGAAACGTGCTACGGTGCGGAAGGTTTGAACAAAGCTGCTGCTGAAAATATTCTGCGCTGTGAGGAAACTGAAGACAAAACTATAAATTTGCTATTGTCCCTATAAATTTTATGAAAATGCAAAACTAACATCGGCACGGGATGCGGTAACGTGAAACTGTCACTGAAAAAAAAAATGAACAAATTGAAAGCTACTTGCGATAGAATAGCACACAATTGGTGTTACCGGTTCTGGACCATGGATACGGTACGGTGAAAATCCGTACAACTTCCCGCCGGTGTTGGCGGGCAAAACAAGCGACTTAGATCGGACGCAAAAAAAATTTGGAAGAGGAAAAAGGTGCGGGGAACTGCTCGAAAATTTGCATATTTCTAGCTGCTCGGTTGAGTAGTTCCACTCAACGCAAACTTTTCACGACAGCTTTTCGTGTGCTGTACTCGTTCCGGAGTTTGTGTGCCAGCTTCAATATTTCAACAGTTTAGTTTTTTGTTTTCGGGAAAATTTGGGCATCGGCCAAAAAAGCAGTTTCGTTAGAATGTTTTAATTTTTTTGTTTACTTCTAGATAAAACTAAATGTGAAGGTGCTTCCAATGGCGTTGGGTTTGTCGAAAAGCAACGTTTATTAGCATGTTGAAGTTCACCAAGTCAATATCAAAAGTGAAAGTATGAAGTATTGTAAAACTTTGAACGAAAGTTAGTGGTACAACTACATCATCTGTAATCATTTTATAAAAGTTATAAGATAGATTGGAAAAACATGAGAGAACATTTTAATTTACGAAAAATTACTCCACCAGCGACAGAGCGTAAAGTTGTTCATTTATTTATCCCATATAAGTTATTTATTTATCCCATATAGGGGAGCCCAGGGCTAGTCCGGACATGGGGCCAAAGTGGACAGATTAATTATATTCTAAACCAAGAATTATTTTGATTAATGGATTGATTCTGTAAACGCGCTTTCATGTGACTGACAGACGTCAGTTAGCTGGATGACGCTGAGTCAATTCAGTTTGGTGTCAATCGTGTACGTTTTTTACTGAATTTTTTTTAAAGTTTTCTATTTATTTTTATTTTAGATTACTGTGAATTGTAATGAGATTATTCTTTCAAAGATTTATTTCGTGCTGAATCCAGTGATTATTAAGTGCTTTCGATTACGTTGAAAATAAAGTTATTACTGCGTCTCGAAAATGAAGCTAAACCTGACAAAAAATGTGAGGCTCAATCGGACGCATAATTTTCGACTTAAAATTCGTAACGAATTCTTGAAACATGACTAAATATTCATATCTATATTTTAGTTCTACTTCTCATCATTTATTTAAGCTAGATTTACTATAAATGTAATAAAAACGTTCATTATTCGTAGCGAAACAATCAAATAGTCTTCAATAAAGCGACTTCAACATCAGTTATTTGATACTGCAGTCGAGACAATACCTACATTACCAACGAGTAGGACTATGTCTTACGAAAGATTGAAGCCAACAGACCAATCCATTTGAACACGATTTCCTTTTTTTTTTTCTCTAATTGAGTTATCTTAACATTTCGCACTCTACTGCATTCGTTCTTCAATTTTGTGTCAAACTTTATAGTTCGATTTAGCCCTGTGTGGATTCCGGTTTAGTCCCGCGGTTCTTTAATATTGGATTTTGGCTTGGTACTTCAAAGTGACTGTAAACGAAAACTAATACATGTTTTTTTTCATGCCACTTTTCTCAGAGATGGCTAAACCGATTTTCACGAACAAAAATCAAATGAAAGGTCTTTTGGTCCCATAGCCTGCTATTGAATTTTATTCCGATCCGACTTCCGATTCCAGAGATGCACTGAAAAAATATGCACTCACTTTTTTCAGAGATGGCTGAACTGATTTTTACAAACTAAGAATCAAATAATATGTATTATGGTCCCATAGCTTGCTATTGAATTTCATTTGCTTGTGACTTCCGGTTCCGGAGTTATATGGTAACATGAGAAAATTTGAGAAAAAGTTTACACTCAATTATCTCTGAAACAACTCAACCGATTTTCACGAGCTAAGATTCAAATGAAAGGTCTTATAATATTCTAAAAATTTGTAGAACATTATATCTAGATCCGACTTCCGGTTCCGGAACTAAAGCGTGATAAGTGGAAAATTGCCAATTTTATTAGTATTTTTCAACGAACGATTGTTAAAAACAGGTACAAATCCCATAAAACTGTCTGATAAATTCTTCTAGGTTGCAGAACTTGTTAGTTTGTGGGAATGAAAACTTAATTCGGCACTATTGGTTCAATCTTTTCCTGTTCCGAGAGCACCGAAAGTGGAGAAGAAAATCTCCTAAAACTAAATTCACTTCGATTTCTTTGCGATGTATGAACCGATTTGCATAAATCTTGATTTGAAATAAAGTTGATACTGTCTTGGAAGCTACTGTTAAATTTCATCCGGATCCGACTTCCGGTTCCGCAGTTACAGAGCGAGGAGCGTCAAAGTTTTCAAATCGCCATATTGAGTGACAATGTGTACAACACCGAAAGAAGAAGAAAACACAAAACGAACAAGGCGGGCTTTGTTCTATTTCGTACACGTTGTGTAGTGATGTCAATAATAATAATAATAATAATAATAATAATAATAATAATAATAATAATAATAATAATAATAATAATAATAATAATAATCCTACTACATGTTTTATACTGCTAATTCATGCTGTTTAGCTTGACTTAAATATGCAGAAGCAACAGAAACGCAGGTTCGTTTCGTTTGTTAGATTTCGTTTAATTGGTTTAATCGAAATATAGCATGAGATAGTGAGTATAGGTTTGAATACGTTCAAAACTGTTCCAATTTGTAGGTCATAATTGTTGGTAGTTTATCTGAATCCGGTTTCGTTAGAATTTGAAATAGTGATTAAAAACTGCAAAAAGGATCTCACTCACTTTTCTTGGAGATGGCCAAATCGATTTTCACAAACTTATTGGTTCAAAAGAAAAGTCTTACAGTTCAATATGGAATTCTTAAATTTGTTGTGGATACTACTTTCGGTTCCGGAACAACAGGTTAAACATAATTTATAGAGTTTGTGAGATTAGATCCGAACAAGTTTTCCTATTTCTATTCAATAAACAGTTGTTTTTGCGAATTTCACGGTTATATTTATGATGTAATGAGTAATATGAGAAAGGCATCATTACTCCACTAGGTGGATTAAAGTAGGTTTTTATCATAAATTTTACATATTTATAATTTATCTATCAACTTAAGGTTTCAGGTAGCTACCTAAAATTTTATTGGCTATCGATCTATGCAATTTGCAATATAGACAGTGTCCTCGAAAAGGACGAAAAACGGCTGGTTTGAAACATTACCCTTGGTCTGACTAATGGTATCTGGCTGGACATCATACATTTTGTATAGAAAGACATATGATAATATATATGTTTATGATTTTTTTATTTATATTTGTTGTAATTCTCCATTCTAACATCCATTTGAGTTTACATCGTACATATACAAGTGCTCATTCATAAACATACAAACGTACGTTTGTCTTTGTTCTTGCTTTTGAGTTCTTTCTAATCAATTATTAGCATTCTTTGCCCATTCACTGCTGTACATAGTGAAATGGTACGGAAACACACATACGTCTATTTATTTTGCGAGTGCTCTGTTGGTATACGATTACGAACCATTATTCAACGTTACTGAATAACAGACAACAAACATAGCAAACAAATCACCGGTGGCGCTTGTCGTGAACAGCAATCTCTATTTACTAACGGAAGCGGAAGTTTAATATATTAGTAACTGAAGGTAATAACTAAAATAAAAATTTTAACACCATTTGTTTCTAAAAAAAATTATTCTTGTCAAATTATTCTACTAAACGCTCAAACGCTGATAAACTAATTTCTAAAATTAGCTTTAGAATACTAGATAGTGTTTCGCAATTATTTACCTATTTTTCAAATTTAAACCTATTGATAGGAGAGTTTTAATATTGCATTTTTAATGTCTCATACACAACACTGTAATTTTTAACCAAAATGTTGGATCTGATGGCATTGGCGGCCTATTGTATTTTCAAAAAACACGACGATATGCACTAAACTGAGGGTATTTCCCTTCGATTTGCGTACAACAAATCCTAATAGTTCTTTAGAAAACTTTTAGAGCCATTAGAACGGCTGATTTTGTGTAATGCTCTTCACCGTTGCTTTTTCACCAATGCAAATGACTGGCAGCTGTGACGTAATCGCTCTTGTCGGAAGCGAAACTAGCTTTGCAAACGACACAAAATACATCTGCTCGCAGTGGCGATAGAATCCAAACTGATCCAATTCTTGTTGAGAGGTTTGTTTTTACCTGATTTCGTTTGTAGCTTTTTCACTAATGGGCGGTCCTAACGGCTATAAAAATAGCAGCATATAGGGACCGTGCACGAGGGCGTGGTTTAGTGGCCCGGCGACGACAGCGCAGGAGGCGGCGAGCGGAAAAAATAATGCTACCATAGCAAAACTTGTAAACTGCGTTTGAAAACACTATCTAGCGTATTTTCTCTGCGGATTTTCTACCGAACCCTATGGAACTATTCGCGTGTGGTGCGAACGATTGTTCAACATCGACTGACTAATAAATTTTGAATCGAATTATTCATTTTGTATCTAAATACGGCCACGTCATTTTCTGTCACTGCAGTTGGATTTGTGTATAATATTTGTCATTTTCACTTAAACTCAAACACTCAAATGATATTCTCAGCACATTAAATGATTTTTTAATCGACTCGACCGGAAACACTGATAAATATCTTGCTAAAACATTCTAATTTCATACCTTTAGTAAAAATTGCTTCTGTGTAATTTATTTTTATACTTTCACTCAAAGAAAATACCCTAATAAAAAGTTAAAATATTTTTTAAATGAAGTTTATCTCGAAGTTATTCTTACTTTCGCTGAATTGCAATTATTACACCACTTGCTATTACTTTATTTTCAGAGCAAAATAGACCCAAATAACTTACAGGGATAATTTTTTTAATATTACCATTTAATTCTGTTATAAGTATACCACGTCACTATACAAATTCACTATGTATCTCACAACGCTATAAATCATGTATAATAAACGTTACATCACATATACGTATTTCGAATACAATTTATATTCATCTTCAGTGTATTAGTGGTTTTTTTAATTATTGAAAGAATGATGCAATGTTGTTCCTTTTATATGAAACGGAAGTAGGTAGATTCCTACAGCAAGTATAAATACCTCGAAAAAATTATCTAGGGTAGGGAGAGGTTAAGTGTTTTCTATGTTTGTCTGTCCCTATGTGTAGGTAGTTACTTAAAGAGCCAGGAAGACCTATTTCATTGGTCTCTGTTTAGTAAAGAAGTGGAATTTTGTTTGAAAATTTCTAGACTTTCTGCCGAAACCGATTTCCATGGGTTGGAAATTTGTCTTAAGATTTTTGTGTCATTTGTAGTGAAATCATGGTTTTCGGAAAAGGCATGCTCAGCTACTTTCGACTTGAAATGATGTGATAATCCCCGTTCCAAATCCTTGGATGCTTTCCCTATTTCCGTTATGTGTTCCTTGAAACGGGTATCTAATGATCTCTTTTTTTGTCCAATGTATAATTTATCACAATGAGAACATGAAATTTTGTATACCCCAGATTTTTTCAATTTGTCAGTAGGATCTTTAGTAGATCCTAGTAAAGTTTTCAACTGGTAGTTAGTACTACTGAACACTAAATCCAAGCCAAAGGGTTTTCATGTTGATTTAAGTGGACATGCCATGTTAGAGTTGAAGTCACTCCAATATTCTCTTCAAATTTTCTGATAGGGGGGTCAAAGTAGTAAGTGATAATTTTTTCAATGATCCTAATTTCTTATCGAGGATTGTTTGGATTGAATTTGAAATAATTTACATCCATGCAAAGTCGGGTTAGAGTAAGATAAGACCTTACTTTGCATTTCCATAAACTACTACTCTTTTGTTTAACTAACCAATCTTCCAACAGATTGATTGAGTCCTTCACCGGGACACTTGGGAATAAGGCGGCTACATCGAAAGATACCATTATTTCATCATCTTCGATTTCACCTGAGTTCAGAAGTTGAGTAGCGAACTCTTGTGTATTGGGAATGGATCTACTAAAAAACTTTTTCGGCATATTTTTGAATTCTTCCACTAGCCATTTGGAGATTTTTTGGATAGAGGCTCCTACTGAAGAAATAATTTCCCTTATTTCATTCCCAGGTTTATGGACTTTAGGTAATCCTTTGATTTTTGGTAATAAAGGGTTAGGAACTTTGAGGCGGCTGAGATTGATATCGAAGTTAGCATTACATTCTATGAGAGTTTTATCTATTTTTTTAATAATTTCTGGAAGGGGGTCGGATCTAGGTTTCCTATAAGGTCCGTCATTAATTTTTTGGGTCATTGTCATAATCATCCTTATCTATAATAACAGCTTTGTTTCCTGTGTCAGCTTTAACATAAAAAACTCGCTTTTCTCGCAATTGTTTAACTAGCTCTCTTCAATTTTTAGTTTGTTGATTTCTTAATGGAGTACTTTTAATGACTTCAGCTACAATAGTCCTGGCGTCATTTATTTTCGAAAAAAGAAGGAGGTTACAGCTATCTAGACCTGTTTCAACGTCTATAATACCTTGTTCGAGATTAACTTTGGAAGAAATGGCATAATTTAACCCCAAGTTGAGAAAATTTGTTTGTTCGTGTGTGAAATTTTGTGATGAACGATTAACTAGGAAGTTTTCTGAAAACTGTACCGAAGGTTTTGGAGGATGGACCATACGGTTTTGGGAAAGTAAATTTTCAAATTTTTTGTGGAGTTCTGATTCACAGTGCTCAGCGAACTTTACTTTGGTTAGAAAAATTTCGAAACCTTGGGGGTATTGTTTTGCTAGTTTTTAATGGAGAAAACCGCTAATACACTGAAGATGAATATAAATTGTATTCGAAATTCGTATATGTGATGTGACGTTTATTATACATGATTTATAGTGTTGTGAGATACATAGTGAATTTGTATAGTGACGTGATATACTTATAACAAAATTAAATGGTAATATTAAAAAAATTATCCTTGTAAAAACATTCTGTTCAAACACTCAAACGAAAAGTTAACCAAATAACTTTTCATCCGTCAAACTTTGAAATGGGCCGCAGTTTTAGATAAATTTAATAACTCGATAAAAAATAACTGCCCGACTGTCAAATTTTGACTAAAAGGTCTAATAATTCGCAGGATGGTCCATACTCTTAGAATGGAGGAAGAAAATAAATTGCAATCGTAAAAATGCTAGCAAACTCACGAGAAGCCAGTTTGACGTATATTGAAAATACGAGTCACGAAGCTAACAACAAATAATCATTTTATTGAAACGCTGAGCTGTTTTGCCTTTCTCATATAGAAAGGTTATACAATCACTTAAAAATCGACTAGTAAAAATTAGCCAAGTGTCATATGCCATTCCACTCAGTTCGTCGAACTGAGCAATCTATCTGTGTGTTTTTCTCGAAAATGACTTAATCGATGTTGACCAACTTAGATTCAAATGAAAGGTCTCATGGTTCTACACGGAATTGTTGAATTTCATCCGGATCAGACTTTCGGTTCCGGAATGATAGGGCAAAGTGTGTTAAAAATTGTGTACCGTCACTGGAAGAGTCGAAACGAAAAAAGTAAAAAGTTTTCTAAATTGATCTCGAAAGTATTCCCGGTTTTCGAAAAACGACGGCAGATAATAGTCATACTCTCAAAAAAGGATCTCACTTACTTTTACACTTAGTCCGGTATTCCTAATCTTAGGTTCAAATGAAATATCTTTTACTCCTACCGAAAATAAAGCATATTTTTCGGATGTAATTAAAATCATGTTAGTTGATGGCCATGCGAACCAACTTCGATTATACGTTCTCGGGTTCCATTGCCTGAAATACCTAATATAGTGGAACTCACTTCGTTTTCTCATCGATGTCAGAGAACTGTTCCATTCTGTAGGTTATACTAGTTAATGCACAAACAATCTCTTTGGTTTATTTTAAGAATCGAAAAGAAATATTTTTATTAGTATGCCACAGTATTATATATGAGAAAATGATTGATTAAAAAAAAGGATCATTACACCACTATGTTGTATTAAAGCAGGTTTTTGACTATTTCATTCAGCGTGAACATATGGTAGCAGTATAAAGCTATGGTAGAGTTTTTTCGCCTATTCGCCAAGCTATGAGCTTTCAAAATACGAGAAAGGTAAACGCGCCATATGAATTATCCTCTTTGATACTCGTTCATACCAAACATTTCAGACAAGTTTAATTTGGAATTATTTGAGATTATGTCACACAACTGAATATTTTATCATAAATCATAAAATTGTGATCATATTTTCGATGGCATGTAGCAAAAATTATGTTGATTCGTTAGATACAACAAGAGATATTCACGATCAAAAACTTATCACTCTCTCAGAGGGTAAATTTTGAAAAGGCACCCCATAGTAAAGTAAGTCGTATTCACGACAATACACGTAAATTAATAGGGGTCTGGCCAGACCCATTAGTCAGACCGAAGGTATAAATTGTTATTATTATTATTCGTTTATTTAGAGCCTCGGCTTTAACCGTTTGGTCATTCGCCGAGACCGAAGGTATAAAAATATCTGTCAGACGGAGGGTTAATGGAGTTTTTTTTTAATTATCCAAAAGTGGCCGGCTTAGCCCCAGTCTCCCCTATATAATCAACATACGAAATATGGTCCCAATGATTATTTCTAAGTATATTTAAAAAACTAGCTTAAATTCGGATGGGTGGGAATGGAAATCGAATCCCGTTGAAATAGCATTCTAAGGACGTTGAAATCCAGTAATGGCGTCGTTGATTCCATAATTAGTGCGATGCAGAGGCATTCTAAGGGTGAAGCCAAACATATTGTTGTTCGCTTCTTGGATTTCAGCATCTATTCATCAAATCCGTTCCAAAAATTCCCATATTATGAGGGTTTTTAAGAAACCATGAATGCACAGGTATATTTGAAAGAGTGTCTACAAAAGTGAAATCTCCCTGTCCAGAAGGCTGAGGTTTTTTGTTACGAAAAGCTCGATCGCGAATATTTATGTTTATTTGACTGAGAAGAGCTAAAAAATCGATATAGTTCAACAAAACGTCGACGATCAGCAATGTACGATACAGATCACGTCGCACTTTTAGTGTACCGAGTCCGATAAGCGGTTCGCGACTTTCATAACCAGGCAGCTGATGAGGATTATTCCTGAGGTAACTGGCGAAATGAACAAATCTGCGTTGTATTGATTTAATTCTGGGATCTCCATTATGGTAGAGCGGATTCCATACCGCCTAACAATATTCGAGCCTTGAACGTACCAGCAAGCAGGACAGAGACTTCAAACAGTAGATATCTGTGAAGTGTTTAGCAGCTCTCCTCACTAATCCTAGGCAACGTAAACCCTTTGCAACAATGTACGAACTGTACGGCTTTTAGTTTAGTTGTTTGTCAAGAAAAACCCCAAGATCCTTGACAATGTGAAACAGTGATAATAGTCGACCATGCGTCCCCATCAAGTTTTGTTACAAGGAAACGCATGGTGCTTTGTTCTAGTAGTTTATGCAACTCCAGCGCAGGGTTTTAAGCTCGAAATAACGAAAAGGAGGAAATGAGTTTGTGTTGCTGATGGATGTAATGAAAGAAAGAATGGAAATTTCGTTACAGTGTCAAAAATTATCATAGAGATATGTTATCAAGGGATGTCTATAGTTTTCTGGAAAAATATGTGATAAAGATAAAGTTGGAGTTTTGTGTTTGCAAACGTCAATCGCATATCTTTATGATGGTTTTCATGGTTTGTAGACTGAGAGCGCTATATATTTTTTATATTTTTTCTGAAATTTGAATCAACAACAAATATTAAAAAATAAAAGATGCGTTATTTTTCGTTTTTGAGTTATAACCTTTTGCATAATTTCAAGTCATATCGACCATGTCCTTTGAAAAACTTGATTTGCTGAATCGATTTCTTAAATTTTTTGGTATATTGTGTTGAAAGCTCCGTCCTTTCCAGAAAATATCTGAGAATACATAATGATGTCTCATGTACCAATCAACTCAGTAAGTGATTATTCACGCTCAAAGGAACAACTCCAGGTTTTTACTGGTTTAACATGGCCAAATATCATTGATATTCGTGATATACCTTGTGATCAAAAAAGAACCGGAATTTTAATAAAAAAGGTAAAACGCAAAATTTCAATTTTTAATTAATTTCTTTATTATCAAAGTACTCTCCTCCTGCGGCAATACATGCATGCCAACGCTTGATCCAATTTTCCACACAAGTTTTATAGGCCGCCGAAGGTATGGCCTTTAGTTCACGCAGCGAATTCTCTTTTATGGTCTCTATGGTTTCAAAACGCGTTCCCCGCAATGGCAATTTGAGTTTGGGGAAGAGGAAAAAGTCAAACGGGGCCATATCTGGAGAATACGGTGCTTGGTTGATGATAATGGTTGAGTTTTTGGCCAAAAACTGCGACACAACCAACGCTGTTTTTGAATGAAATTCAGCTTTTTTGGCACCAACCGAGAAGCGACGCGTTTCAAACCCAAAACATCAGTTAAAATGTGTTCGGCTGATCCATAAGAGATGCCCAACAACACAGCAATCTCTCTAATAGGTACAGAACGTTTTGCTTCGCCGATTCAATGTTTTCTTCAGTAACAGATGTTGTTGGGCGGCCAGGGATCTCATCATGATCCAAGCTTGTACGACCACCTTTGAAGCGATTATACCACTCGTATGCCTGTGTTTTTCCTAGACACGATTCACCAAAGGCCTTTTCAAACATTTTCAACGTTTCGAAACACTTGAATCCATTTGCAACACAAAATTTGATGCACGCACGTTGTTCTAAATTTTCATCCATTATAAAAATCGCCACACGAAAATTTTTAAACTTCTTTGTATAGACGCCAAACAAAAACTAATCGTACGATATGCGTCAAAATTTGACAGAATGTGTATAAAAGTGTTGCCAACGTTGAGAGAATAAAAGTTTACCGATTGGACAAGCGCGGGAATTTTAAAATGAAAATTCCGGTTCTTTTTTTATCATAAGGTACGTGGTGTCACTGAGAAAGATTTTTGTTCAAATTCATATTCAAATTCAACTGGATATTTGGGAATTCAGCACCATTGCCGTGAATGCGCTATTGGCAATAGAACTGTTGGTTGCTATTCACACGTGGCCGCCATTATTTACTACTTATCTCAAGCTCGGTTTCTATCCAGAATAGTGAGACCGGCGGAAATATGGCCAGAAATGCTTAAATCAGAACAGCTACAAATGTCTATCATTAATAGAAGTAACTATGATAAGTCTATAGAATAAACAAAAATAATCAGAGAGAAAATGTTTACTTTCAAATAGCAAAGATCAAAGCTGATCGAATCATCTAATGATTGATCTTACATGAATCAAGAATCATATTAACTCAAAATCACTACCGATTTTGTGTGACGGAAGATCAGTACCGATTTTGATCGATGTGATTTAAAGATTTAAAGATCGATGTGATTTAAGATTAACTGATCGTGAAAAGATCAGATCAGTAGTGATCTTTATTGGGAAAATCACAAGCGATCTAGTTCGGCAGTGATCTCGATTTAATGAGTTCTTTTGATTTTCTAAGCCCTGTATGCTACATTGAGGAATTATTGTTCCTTAGCTAAGGAATTACATATATGTGTACCCCTAGAAGGTTTAAAACAGATGCTTTATATGTTTCATCAATTCCAATCAAATATTTTTGTTCGAAAATAATTTCGATGGTTACGTGGTTTTAGAGGTATTTTTTAATCTAATGGCAGCATGTAATAAATCAATTTTTACCTCATATTTGATTGTTTTTTCATACATATTGAGTATGTTTTGAGATGAGTTTTATTTATAATAGTTCAGTTGTTGGTGCATTCATTAATAGGGATGTCGGATTTTTCGAATTACTCGGTTACTCAATAATCGAGTAAAATGAAAACAAACACGAGAAAAGGTCCTACGTGCAAATGACAGTATCTCTTTGTTTATTATCTCTTTAGATTATTACGGCTCTATCGGCCATCCCTCTCTCTAACATTTTACACAGAAGAATAACTGAAACCATCAACTTTTGATCTTCATTTATGAATTTATTGAAAACTACAGCTAACAGTTTCTCTTTGTCTACTTTTTCTTTCACGAGTTATCGAATTGATTTTATATTTGATGCTTCTTCTCAATATTATCAAGCCACAATGTTTCGATTAGTGTTGGAATCTTTTTCGAAATTTCTATCCTAGCTTCGTAATAATCGGAAGAGAATCAAAACACAAAATCAGGCTCTCATTTGTTGTTATGCTCTTCTGTCGTAGGACGGTAGATTTGTCATATCAAATACTTAATATGAGCAATGTTAATAGCAACTAAACCGCATAATAATGCAACGCCTTGGTGGAACTTTGTAAACTTACAAGTTTGAGATTCTCATACTCGATTTGCTCGTGATTTATGCATGTACTAGACAGTTTCCAAGAAGAATGAAACGAACAAGTTTTCCGATGGAGACACATCATGAATAATAAATTTCGTTAAGAAGATAAATGTCCGAGCAAAGTAACTGTGCTGGAGCTTGATGTTGAAATTGTGAAATTTTAGTTAATAGTCCAGACTTTGCTCTTATCAAGAATATAACTGGCTTCTGCATATAAAATTCTCCAGAGCAAAGCAACGAAAAGCGCATTCCCGCACAGAGTAATCCTACTGTCCAATATTTTATTTGGTTACCAAAATCACTTGGAACGCAAATTTTGGTTCTACGGCCAGTATTCATGGACCATAAAAAGTTCCAAATTACCATTCTAGCATACATACGAATATCAACAGTTCTGCTTCACCGCTCTGTTATCTCAAAAAATTCGACTGCAGTTACGAGTCGGGCAATACATGATAAAACATCTAATGTGCCATCAATTTGATACATTGCGCTCACGTAGACTTCCATCAAGTCGGCAGACATCCGCGAGAGAGGGAAATAGAAACTGTACCCGGTATGACCTCTGCATGCCGGGAGAAAAAAATATATATATCCAGTTCACCGATTGCCGTTCATACGATTTCATAAATCATATTACTTTTTATTACCACTACCCGCCAATAAAATGAAATTTATCTCTACGAATTCATCCGTTCTCACGGACATCAAAATCCGGACTTCCTCCTTCGACGGTAGTCGGCGGACCAGAACATCATATAGGCAAATTCCGCGGGGTTTCGTCCCAGGAAAATTGTCACATTTCCGGTGCACGTTTTGCACGTGTTGACACCCAACTTTTTTCAGCCTCACGTTACGAAACGAAAACAACGCATCCGCACGCATGTTTACCCGGACACCTGTCGGCTCAGAGCTCAATGCCAGTTCGGCTTAATCGCGATTTGTTTCGCTTTGTTCCAGCACCCAGGGGGCTTATAATGTACATATTTATCGCAGTGAATCGTGTGCCGTGACACCTCGGCACGCTCACCGGAGCGATATGTCATCTCGAGCTTCAGCGAGATTCGCTTCGCCAGGTGGAGGGCTGCTCTGAGCTGATATGTAATCAATTTTCGAAAGGAGTCCCGTCGACAGTTAGCTGGATTAGTAACATGTCTCGGTAACAAAACGTAGGCATGTTAGCCGGAAACATCCCTGTACGACATCAACCGTATCCGTGCCTAAGCAGGAGCATCGGAAAATGGGAAGATATACAGCTTGGAAGTCTTCCCGGGAACTCGGTCCTTGGTAAATATTAGTGAAGCACAAAAATTTTCGTTAAAAATTCATTCATTTTATTGACAATACGGTTACTTCAAACTGGCGAAATTCTCTTGGTTCAAGATTCCATTTCTGCTATTTTATTAATTCATCATGATTATTTTTTTCAACTGTTTCTTTGTTTCGATTATGAAGGTTTTAACCAGGAGGTCATTCACTTCTTCGGGTCAGGAAAACTTTCTGACCCTATGTGCGGGGTGTGGAATCGAACCCAGGTAAGCTGCACGAAGAAAGGCATCGATATACCCATTACGCTATACTCGTTCCCCAATTTTTTGTTCAACTCTTAGCTTTGTATCTGTTTTCAATTTCTTGTTATTTCATGTTAATTTTTTTTAATGTTATAAACCATGCGTCTCCATCATTAACTGAAATGTGTATGATTAAGGGATGAAATTTTGCAATTCGAATCTTTAGTACACAATTCTTAAGATGATAATTTTTCCTTGCAAGGTTACCACACTCATCCACTTATATCTCTGGACCTTGAAGAAGAAACTGGAAGATTCTAAATTGAAGCTTTTCACTCAATATGACCGTTCATTTAAATGTCACACTCAGAAAAATTATATAAACTTTCATCTTCTGAAATCGACATATCACTTTTTACCTTTTTTTTATAAATATAAAAAATAGGTATAGAATTCGCTCAAACTTTAGAAAATTTTCCGAGGCCCGTAAGGCAGAGTGTCATATACCAATCGATTCAGCTCGACAAACTTAGCAAATGTCCGTGTGTGTGTGTCTGTATGTGTGTTGTCAACTAAGAGGTCGAGATCTCAGAGATGGCTGGACCGATTTTGATCAAACTAGTCGCAAATGAAAGGTCTCACCGTCACCCAGAACGCTATGGAATGGTTTTGAGATCGGATGTTTACTTGTTGAGTTATACGAAGTTTTATGTCAAAATTTTCAGTTTTTTGACAGTATCTGTCACAATTGACCTTGAAAACAGAATATGTTTTTAGACTTAGATTCCACACGGTAATACCTATCTAACAAGCCATAGATTGTTAAAATCCGTCCATTTTTAACGGAGATATCGATATTTTTGTGTAAGTGACTTTTACTCTTATTCCAGTAGTAGGAATTCTGAGCGCTATATGATAATGCAATGCTTGGGAGTAACGTGAAATACGATTTTTTATACTGTTACATACGATTGTTTCTAAGTACCACTAAGACTGTGTACAATATCCTTTTTCATGACAGTTTGCCTCGGACCGATTTTAGCACGGTTTATTTTTGGCAACATAATCGTTCGAATATGGCATACGTAAACCAGATGATGGCCAAGATGGCAGCATTTTAGAGTTAAAAACAATTGCATAATTATTTTGAGTTAAACTACTGACAGTAATGAATGCTGGAAGAACATGACACCAAAATACCATTCGAATCAGTTCGTCGAGATCAGCAAATGCTTGTGTGGAAAATAATTTCACTCAATTTTCTTGGAGATGACTCAACCATTTTCTACAAACTCAGATTCATACGAGAAGAGCTTCCAAACAAAGTTCCTGAATTACGTCTGGATCCGACTTCTGGTTCCTGAGCTACAGGATGGTATGTCAAACGAATTTAAAATAGTGTAACTCATTTTACTCATAGTTGGCTGAACCGATCTAAGATTCAAATGAAATCTAAGAACCATCAAAGATTCAAATGAAGGGTTTTAAGATTCTACAAAACATCTTGCTTTTTAGTCAGTCTGCACTGATTTTCGAACATTTTGAATCAAATGAAAACAACAGAATTCTAAACTGGATACTGGTTCCAGTATCCAATCGTTTTTTAAAAAAATCGAATTTCAAAAATAAGAATTCAAATTAAAGGATTCATGGTCCCATGCAAAATTAATGAATTTTATCCGATTCTGATTTCCGATTCTGGAATTACAGGATGATGAGTTTTTAAGATTCAAGCCGATATAGAAGATGACAATTCTAAAAAGCTTCAAAGTTGGACTGAATAGTTTCCAGTCCAACTTTGAAGCTTTTTAGAATTGTCATTTCGTCAATTCCGCAATTTCGTCATATATTTTTTTTTTGCCATACGAATCGTTTTGGGTTATGCTGGTTTCTGAATACCGGCTCTGGAAGTACCGTAAATAACCGTAAACTCTAAACTGAAACTTTCTTCGACATCCCATGGAATGTTCAATCGATTGTCACACGTTTAGATTCAAATTCGATCCGATTTGAAGCTTCGACATTACAGAGTAATGAGTGATTAAAATCACAAATTGCCGCTTAAAACGACGGTCATTAAAATAATGTCATGAGAACTAAAACACCGAAGAATATTCATGCAAAAAACTCATGCGGATTGATCAAAAAAAGTATCATCTCACTGCTAGGTAGATTAAACACGTTTTTACCTTTTTTTATATATATAAAAAATAGGTATAGAATTCGCTCAAACTTTCGAAAATTTTTCTGAGGCCCGGAGGGCCGAATGACATATACCAATCGATTCAGCTCGACGAACTGAGCAAATGTCTGTGTGTGTGTGTATGTGTGTGTGTCTGTATGTGTGTTGTCAACTAAGAGGTCGAGATCTCAGAGATGGCTGGGCCGATTTTGATCAAACTAGTTGCAAATGAAAGGTCTCCCCGTCACCCAAAACGCTATTGAATGGTTTTGAGATCGGATGTTTACTTTTTGAGTTATACGAAGTTTTATGTCAAAATTTTCAGTTTTTTGACAGCATCTGTCACAATTGACCTTGAAAACAGAATATGTTTTCAGACTTAGATTCCGCACGATAATACCTATCCAACAAGCCATAGATTGTTAAAATCCGTCCATTTTTAACGGAGATAACGAAATTTTTGTGTAAACTACTTTTCCCCCTATTCCGGCAGTAGGAGTTTTGAGCGCTGTATGACAAAGCAATGCTTGGGAGCAACGGAAAACACGATTTTTTATTCTGTTACATACAATTGTTTCTAAGTACCAAAAAGACTGTGTACAGCATCCTTTTCCATGACATTTAGCCTCGGACCGATTTTTTTTTTTCATAAATACGTTTATTTCTTAAGGCAGTTTACATAAGTTTTTCTTCGCCGTAGCATCACTTTTACATAATATTCTTATCCTAATTTAATTCTAACATAGTCACAACGTTTTGCATTTATTAAAACATATTCTCTTATTACTTAAATATCATCTTAGGTAACTCGTCATTAATTATGAAATCTACTCGGAAATATTATTTGAACCAAACGATTAACTTCTATAAATTATAAAATAAGCTGTTATTTTCAGACATTTTGTTAATAATTTCATAAACTGTTTCGAGTTTGTTTGTATCATTACATTATTTTTATTCTAATTTAGCTATTGGTTGAACTCATGGACGCAGCTGGGATCAGAACTAAGTCTTGAAAGGGGCCTTTATTAAATTGAAACTCCAGTTTTCTTTATGAAATGATAAATAAGTTTCATGTATGAAAGGTCACGACAAGCAAGAATGTCTCGAACTGGGATATTGGATAGTCTACCTTGGGTACGCAAAGAATTTATTAGTTGAGATCTGACATCACGATACTCCACGCATGTCCAAACGACATGATCAATATCTCGATAACCTTCGCCACAAGCACAATGATTAGTCTCGGAGAGCCCAATTCGAAGGAGATGTGCATCTAACGTGTAGTGATTGGACATGAGTCTGGACATCACACGAATGAAATCCCTACTCACATCCAGTCCCCTGAACCATGCCTTTGTCGATATTTTCGGAATAATTGAGTGCATCCACCGACCCAGATCATCTTTATCCCAAGAAGCTTGCCAGCTGGCAAGTGTTCTTTGGCGAGACGAGCTATAGAATTCGTTGAAAGCAATTGGTCTCTCATAAATTTCACCCTCAATAGCACCACGTTTGGCTAAAATATCGGCTCTTTCATTGCCAGGAATGGAGCAATGAGCCGGGACCCAGACTATAGTGATTAGATAATTATTGTTCAATATGTCGTTCAGGCACTGTTTTATTTTGCCCAGGAAAAACGGTTCTGTCTTGCCAGTCATGTTTGAGCGAATGGCTTCAATTGCACTCAGACTATCTGTGAAGAGGAAATAATGGTTTGGAATTAATGTGACGATTACACTCAAACTATATTGAACTGCTGCTAGCTCTGCTATATAAACAGATGCAGGTTCTTGAAGCCTAAATGAGGCCGAAACATTATTGTTGAACATACCAAACCCTGTCGCTTCTTCAATTCGCGATCCGTCCGTGTAAAACATTTTCTCAGAGTCAATATGCCTGAACTTACTTGAAAATATTTTTGGGATTTCCGTCGAACGTAGATGATCCGGGATTCCACGCACTTCGCGCTGCATGGATGTATCGAAAAATAAAGTTGAGTCAGGGACATTTAGGAGGCTGACACGGATAGGAATATATCTTGAAGGGTTGATTTCCTGTGACATATGGTTAAAATATACTGTCATGAATTTTGTTTGAGATCGAAGCTCGACTAGTCGTTCGAAATTATTAATTACCATGGGATTCAGCACCTCACATCTTATTAGCAGGCGTGATGAAAGCTCCCAAAATCGATCTTTTAATGGAAGAACTCCCGCCAGAACTTCAAGACTCATTGTATGTGTCGAATGCATGCACCCTAAAGCAATTCGCAAACAACGATACTGAATTCGCTCCAGTTTGATAATATGAGAGTTTGCAGCGGAACGAAAGCAAACGCATCCATATTCCATCACTGAAAGTATCGTTGTCTGATACAATTTTATTAGATCTTCCGGATGAGCACCCCACCAAGATCCTGTTATTGTTCGAAGAAAATTTACTCTTTGTTGGCATTTTGTTATCAGAAACCTAATGTGTCCTCCCCACGTGCATTTGGAATCGAACCACACCCCGAGGTATTTAAAAGTTAAAACCTGTTGGATCATTCTTCCCATCATATGGAGCTGAAGCTGCGCGGGATCATGCTTTCTTGAAAAGACGACTAACTCTGTTTTCTCCGCAGAGAATTCGATACCAAGATGAACAGCCCAATCGGACAAGTTATCTAAGGTATCTTGCAATGGTTTATGCAGATCAATAGCTTTGGGTCCAGTAACTGAAACCACGCCATCATCTGCCAATTGTCTTAGTGTACATGGGGTTACTAGACAGCTGTCAATGTCATTTACGTAAAAATTATAGAGGAGCGGACTGAGGCATGAGCCTTGCGGGAGACCCATGTAACTATTTCTGAGTGTTGCCAAATCGCCATGTGAAAAATGCATGTGTTTCTCTGACAAAAGGTTGTGCAAATAATTATTTATAACCGCTGGGAGTCCATTTTGGTGAAGCTTGTCTGAAAGAACATCAATGGAAACTGAATCAAATGCTCCTTTAATGTCTAAAAATACAGATGCCATTTGTTGCTTTTGAGCGAAGGCAATTTGGATGTCAGACGAAAGTAATGCAAGGCAATCATTCGTCCCTTTATTTCTACGGAAGCCAAACTGAGTATCTGACAACAAACCGTTCGTCTCGACCCAAGTGTCGAGACGTCGTAGAATAATTTTTTCGAACAATTTTCTGATGCAGGACAACATCGCAATGGGTCTATATGAGTTGTGATTGGAAGCTGGTTTCCCCGGTTTTTGAATGGCGATAACTTTCACTTGTCTCCAGTCAGGTGGAACAATATTTTGCTCAAGAAACTTGTTGAACAATTCCAACAAACGTCTTTTTGCGAGGTTGGGCAGATTCTTCACCAAGTTGAATTTAATTCTGTCCAACCCTGGAGCGTTATTGTTACAAGACAAGAGTGCTATATAAAATTCCATCATTGAAAATGGGTTATTAATAAAACCATTATTTGGAGGAGATTCCCGTATAATGCTCTGCGTAGGAACAGAATCTGGGCAAACTTTCCTAGCAAAGTCAAATATCCATCGGTTCGAGTATTCATCACTCTCATTGCCCACGGTACGATTCCTCATTCGTCTGGCCGTGTTCCAAAGAGTGCTCATTGAGGTATCTCTTGACAAACCTTCGACAAAATGTCTCCAATAGCTACATTTTTTGGCTCGAAGTATGCTCTTGTACTTGGTTTCTAAAACCATAAGTTTTTCAAAATTCTGAGGAGTTCCTCCTCCCCGTTTTAGAAACGTCTTGCAAGCATTTTGTTTTGCGAGTTTAGCCTCTGAGCACTCTTTGTCCCACCAGGGGTTGGGAGGCCTTCTGTTAGTCGTTGGCCCAGGAAAGCGTTTAGTTTGGGATTGTTCTGCTGCCTCCAGAATCGAACAAATGAGGAAGTCATATTCTTCAAGTGGAGGGAGCTCTTCCATTGAATTCAAAATACTAGAGATACTACTTTGGTATTTAATCCAGTCGATATTTTTTGTCAAATCATATGGAATACTAGCTGAAGTAGCAATGCAATTGCTATTGCTAATTGAGATGATGATTGGTAAATGATCGCTACCGTGTAAATCAGGCAATATTTTCCAGGTGCAATCTAGTCGAATTGATGTTGAGCAAAGAGATAGATCTAATGCACTTGGGCGTGCAGGAGGTCTTGGGATTCATGTCATGCTACCCATATTTAATACCGTCATGCTAAAATTGTCACAAATGTTTTGTATTAAAGATGATCTGCTATCATTGTAAACGGAACCCCACATAATACCGTGCGAATTTAAATCCCCCAGAATCAATCGTGGTGCAGGAAGGGCTTCAACCATTTCATTAAGCTGTTGCTGTCCAACTTGTGCTTTTGGAGGAATATAAACCGAAGCTATGCAAATATCTTTGCCTTTAATGTTTATTTGGCAAGCAACAACTTCTATACTAGAAGTTGAAGGGATGTTTAATCTATAAAAGGAATAGCATTTCTTAATTCCCAAAAGCACTCCACCATACGGAGAGTCTCTATCGAGACGTATAATGTTAAAATCATTAAAATTTAAAGCTATGTTTGAAGTAAGCCATGTTTCGCATAAAGCAAATACATCACATTTTTGACTATGCAATAATATTTTAAATGAATCAAGTTTTGGCATGATGCTTCGACAATTCCACTGCAGGACAGTGATTGTATCATTTGCGACGGGTGATAAATTATCCATCAAAAGATACAAAACCTGAGACAATTGGCCATTGAGCTGATAACTGCTTCAAAAAGGTTCTAGCTATTGGAAGGAATGCCATTATGAGGGTCTTTAAGGGTTCAGATATATTGAATGCTGAGAAAATCCATTCAACAATTTCCGAAAACTTCAGTAATCCTGTTGGTGGCTGTGAAATGGAGCCCACTGGATTATTATCTTTTTCTGTACTAGATCCTGGATTGGTTTGTGAATTTGACAAACCAGGAGGCACAGTCTTTGGTTTTGACTTTTTTTGTTTAACACGGGGATCTTTTTTTGAAGATGAAATTTTAGGTGACTTTTTTGGTAATTTGGAGGAAGACTTCTTTCTCTTAACTGACCCTTGGGTAGTGATAAACGAATTACCTTCACTATTTTCGTCAGAGTCAGAGTCCTCTGGTTCCTCTAGATTTGAAAACCCGTTTTCGGTTTCCAAAGGGGGGACATCAATGACCGTTTTAAGCATTTCTGCATATGTGCGCTTAGACCGTGCTTTTAAAGAAAGCTTAATTTTGTCTTTGTGCACTTTAAATGCAGTGCATACTGAAATATCATCATGAGGACTATTCCCACAATAAATACATTTTTCAATTTCCTTGTTGCAATCATTATCTTTATGAGGCCCTTCACACTTAATACATTTTGGTTTATTACTACAGTAAGTAGCTGTGTGGCCGAATTTTTTGCAGTTCGTACAATTCATTACATTTGGAACAAAAAGCCGAACAGGGAGGCGAATTTTATCGACATAGACATGGGACGGCAACGCAGACCCGGCAAATGTCACTCGAAACGAGTCTGATGGGCGATAAACTTTTTTTTCCTCTTCATGAACTACTGAGTACAGTTGTTTGCACTCCAGTATTTTCACACCCTCAAGCATAGAGTTCTTGAAACGACCAACACCATGCTTGAGTAAATCATCTACCGAAAGACTCGCTTCGGTAACAACACCGTCAATTTCGACATCTTTGGAGGGTATGTAAACTTTATACTCTTTAATGAAATGTTCCGAAGAGACAATATCATTCGCGTGTTTCAAATTATTTACCACAACACGAATTTTATCGTTATTTACTTTTATGATCTCTTTGATTGAAGAGTATCGTGATGTCAAACCTTTATTAATTTGAAAAATGTTTAATGGCTTTGATATACGTCTAAAAAAGACTATCCAAGGCCCAGAAGAGCTCTCCTGATATTTTTTCGTTCGTGGGGGTATCGGATTCATGCTAGGATTTACGTCCATGGATTCATCCATTACATTAAAATTTTTAACTAAACTTTAAAATAAAATTTGAAACCAACACTACACAGTACTCAATCAAAAGGAAAAGAAAAAACTTCTACCTTGAAATTGTTGTCTATCTCCGTTGCACTGCCGTGTAGATCCTCGTTGCTCTAGATGTTCTTGTTGGATGTATCTGGACGTTGATACAATGCTGGAACTCACTGTAGCGATAGAATATGATGTGATGCTACTGCTACCTGACATCCAGCACCACTCGAATTCCGATTTGCTTTCGTCTTCGCCAGCTGTAACCAGCGCAGGTCACCGGTGTATACCTGCGTGTTGTATGGCAGTGGAAAGACCGAGTTGTCTTGTCTCCTTCTTCCTAGTGCTCCGCACCGATATGCTTCTGCACCGAAGTGCCTTCGCACCGGTGTGCCTTTGCACTCTCCTGCTTCTATGTGCCTTCGCACTCTTCCTCTTCGATGTGCCTTTGCACTCT
Organism: Malaya genurostris; assembly: GCF_030247185.1. Classification (NCBI taxonomy): domain Eukaryota; kingdom Metazoa; phylum Arthropoda; class Insecta; order Diptera; family Culicidae; genus Malaya; species Malaya genurostris. The sequence goes on from NC_080571.1 coordinate 311,294,486, forward strand.
CCTGCTCAGCACTTGTGGCTGTATATTGCGGCCTGGGTAGAGTTTGGGAAACGCCCTTTGTTGTTTCCTTCACCAGCTTGGCCCAGCACTAGGGCTCTCTTATGCAGCACGACTATACGTTTTAACGGCTGCTGCCAACAGGTTTCTACCTGTAGTTCAACCGTTGTCGTATTTAACGCGTGTAAACCAACCAGCGTTATTAAATTGTACGCTTCTATACACAACCTTCTCGGTTGAACGGCTATTACTGAATGACGGACAGATTTTAGCACGGCTCGTTTTTGGCAACATAATCGTTCGAATATGACATATATAAACCAGATGATGGCAGATTTTTTTTTAATTATATTGTTTTCAACTACATACAGCAATAAATGCTGGAAGAACATAACATCCATATACCATTCGAATCAGTTCGTCGAGATCAGCAAATGCGTGTGTGACAAATAATTTCACTCAATTTTCTCGGAAAATTTCTTTTCTACAAATTCAGATTCATACGAAAAGTCGTATGCTCCCAAACAAAGTTCCTGAATTATGTTTGGTTCCGACCTCTGGTTCCGGAACTACAGGATGATATATGAAACGAAATCAAAATTGTGTAACTCATTCTACTCGTAGATGGCTGAACCGGTCTAAGATTCAAATGAATTCTAAGAATCATCTAAGATTCAAATGAAAAGTTTCAAGATTTTATAAAACATTTTGCTCTTCAGCCAGATCCAACATCCGGTTTCGGAGATACAGGGTGATTGGTATAAAAATGTCTATTCCACATAAATTAATCAGGTTTATCGGGTTAGCAGATTTGGATAGCCGATAAAAAAAATTAACTTTTTGTCGATTCAGAAGGCACCTAAAAATTTAATTCGTGCTATGATTTCTCAAAGATGTCTTCACTGATTTTCAAATATTTTGAAACAAATGTAAACTATACAGCTATTCAGGTGAATTTATCTGACTTCGGCCATACCGATTTTAGAATTCCGGTTCCAGTATAAAATCGTTTCTCAAAGCTCAATCGTTTTCTCAAAAAAGCCTAATCAAATATCAGAAACAAAAATTCAAATTAAAATAAACTTATATACAAAATTAACTAATTTTATACATACATACAAAAATTAATTAATTTTATCCAATTATGACTTCCGGTTCTCGAATTACATCATGATGAATTTTTAAAATTCAAACCGATATAGAAGATGGGATTGAGCTTCAAAGTTGAACTCAAAACTGTTGTAATGTATTCGTTTTATGGCCATACGAATCGGTTTGGGTTATTCTGGTTCCTGAATACCGGCTCTGGAAGTACCTTAAATTACCATAAACTCTAAAGTGGAACTTACATATCATGGCATCTTTAATCGATTATCACACTTCTAGATTTAAATTCGATCCGATTTGCAGTTTCGACATTACAGAGTAATGAGTGATTAAAATCTCAAATTGTCGCTTAAAACGACGGTCATTAAAATAATGTCATGAAAACTTAAACACCGAAGAATATTCATGCAAAAAACACATGCAGATTGGTAAAAAAAGGTATCATCTCACTGCTAGGTGGATTAAACACGTTTTTATTGTTACATTGGTAAGGATCCTCTGTAACTATTTTTTTGTAGTTATTTGCAATTTAAGTCTTCTTCTGTCTTCTGTCTTCTGTCTTCTGTCTTCTGTCTTCTGTCTTCTGTCTTCTGTCTTCTGTCTTCTGTCTTCTGTCTTCTGTCTTCTGTCTTCTGTCTTCTGTTTTCTGTCACAAGTGTTAGATATTCAAATAATAATTCACAAGTGTTAGATGTAATCGAGTTTCACGTAGGTTTCGTCGTCCTTGATTATGCAGTTCAAATTTCCAGCCATAATCGTATTGTACAGCTTTCGAACCCTCGACCTGAACGGTGCTTCTTGTTTCGAACTACGTTTTGATTGTTTCTGCTTCTTATAGGTTCGAAGATTCAAACGTTCTTTAGCACGAAGAACATTTGACTTCGAAGTGCCCACTTTTTTGGCCACCTTCTTCTTTTGCTCGAACACCTTCAGTATACAAATGACTAAAATATGTTTGCGGCCATAAAGTCGTAAATTCGTTTTCGCCTGGGACGTCAGGATAGACATAGCACTTCGGTGTAAATAAGTGCGTTGTAAATAGCAATGACTTTACTTCTGCTTAGCGGATTATGTTGATCCGCGAGGTGGCTTTAGCAGTCAACATAATCTGCTAATGCACTGATGAGCTGAATGCGAAACGTAAAATAATAAAAACAGTCATGTGCACTTCTGCACAAATCGGTACCCACGAGGTACCAAAACCAAAATGACTTCAGTATACATTTATCCAATTGAGGGTTAGCAGGACCTTTTTTCGACCCGTTTTCGGTTTATCCTCCTCCACGCATTTCGAAACAAACTAATGAAAACGAATAAACAACTGCACAAGTGGTTAAAGAAGAGTGTAAACAACAGGACGCATCCATAAATATTGACAGATTCTGAACCATTGCGAAATGACAGCGGTTTTTGGTTGCGTCCGGTTGGGACAGTCTTTAATACGTAGGATACATGATTTTACGGTAAGTATCGTGGCCAAAAAAATAAAAATGTCTCTAACTTTCGTGCATATCTTAAAGCACCGGCAAGATATGAAGTCGCTCATGGTGAAAACTGTACCGAACCGTAATGATAAATGGACTACACACTTCGAAAAAAACCCAGTGATTTTACATCTTATTAGATGCACATAAATGGAGCGTCTCATTTCACGCAAATTTACGTGGAAGAACATGTAATATTGTGTCTAAAATTCCATGACATGAAAATCATCGAAAAAAATTATACTGATAAAGGCCGTCGCAGCTTGAACCGAGAATCATTTAATCGCAAAGTACGTCTGTTAAATGACTGAACCACAGCAGCACACATCTGCTTAGCTGGTAAAAGGTGCATTTTAATTCATACAGTCGCACCTGCTGGTAGAAAACAATTTACAGTCAAAACCAGTAAAATTCAAGCTTATCTAACATTATGTCACTACAAATGAAATTTTCCGTCATTTGACAAATTAGATCTTTATGAATTACATCGTATGGGGGATTAAGTCGCATGTAAAATTCAATTTTTTTTGTGTGTATTCGCAGCTTCCCGGAATGTTTTTCTGTACTGCCATGCAACGGAGCGGCGCAGAGGAGCATATTGGAACGATGAAAAAGACAAAGTTTCACAAAGTATTGTTGGTTTGGCATGCAATATGCAGCTGTATTCGAGCAAGTTAAAGTTTCATCTCAACCGGAACGGTAAACAAGGAAATGTACGGTGAAAACGACACTCCTTTGGTATTCTGGCATGATACAGCATTTTGTCATTATGCCAATGATGTTTTGGATTGGTATAAAGCAAATGGAGTCCATGTTGTACACAGTTCGAAAAAATCTAGTGATTTTACATCTTATAACATGCACATAAATGGAGCGTCGTATTTCACTCAAATTTATATTCAAGAACATGTAAAATTATGTGATTTGAAAATCACATAGCTTGAAATAAAAAACAAAAGATCGATAGAAACAGCGTGGCTTGAACCGAGAAACATTAGCTCGCAAAGAACGACAGTAATCGACTGTGCCATAGAAGCACATATCGGCTCGATGGATTATTGATGCATATAAATCCACATAGCGACTAATGGTAGCCGAATGCAAATTACACTCGGAGCCTGTAAAGTTCTGTGGGAAAGGAATATTTAGTCTTTTGACAAGTTAAATTGTTATGAATTGTGTCGGTTGTAGAATTACATCACCTGTAAAATTCATAATTTTTTTTCTGTGTACCGGAAGAGGCGAATCCACCTAATTGCTTGAAGTTGGGACTTATCCAGCAGTATTGGACTCTCGTGAAGAGAGAACTCTCTCAATAAAAACAACAAGCTACAACTACAGATAAATTTCGAATATCTTAGATAAAAGCAGCCTAGCATGTTGCAGAGAAGTCCGCATTACTAGCTGGCGTAAATTCGAAAATTCGTAGTTTCTTCATGCAGCCTAATTAAGTAATGGTAATTGATTTTAAGATGACTAATAACAATGACGCTTGAATATCAAAAATGTAACGAACGTCAATGATCATCGTTCGCCTATGTTCGATAATCGCTCTGATATTCGGACTTGTCCGTACATTCGGGTGCGAACGAAGCCGACACTGCTTCGTTGACCGCATGAAAATCTATTTCTTGCAGTTGTTATTCGTAAAAAAAAACAAACCCTCGAACGACTTAAGGTGAATGAAGAACGAATATTCATAATGATAGTTCGTGCTGTCTTTGAAACAAGCAAATTAAAACGTTTCCCCCTGTATTAGTACCATAGTCTTATGTGTATGTATAAAACGAACGAAGAATGCATTAGTAGATTCGGGTTGTCTACGATAACTGCTTATTCATTTTCACTCTTCTCTCTTTTGTGCAGTGAATAGTTTAACATTTTTCGAGACGGGTGTGAGTAATATAAGCATGTTCGTAGTGAAGATGGATGATAATATACAATTAAATTAATGAAAAATACATTTTGGATTGAACTAACAGTAAATTTTTAAATTTCAAATTCAATTTGTCCAGATTTTGTCGTGAACAAGCATTATTGTGGTTTGAGTTAAAGCATAAAGCAAGTCTTGACAATGTATCGCGTAGAGGAAGGACTTAACCTTAGAGAGGATATTCTCTACCTACCATGTGCAGAACACGCTCCAGAACGCAAAGGGATGGGATTCAAGAAAAAACAATTTTCGGGATTAAATCTGGTACGGGCGAAAATTATTTTAACGAATATAGGACTGGTTCGAGTTTAAGATTTCCCATATTGGGATGCGACGGGCTCGTGTCAGAAATGGATTAAGAAAAATGGGTTTGATTCGAGTACCGGTAAAAAGATTTATTTTTCTTTAGTTAAAAAAATGGTTTACTAATTTGCCAATGACTAGTTATACATCTTCCCAGCAAAACATGCTGTCCATCGAATGAATCTCATTCCAAAAACTCGACTTTTCAATTTGTTTTTCAAATTTTTCGGGTATCAATTCAAATGTGGTGCCGGATAATTTTTCTGCAGTGAGAAAAAGGGCCATCACAACCATATTCATTTATCTCTATTAGCGCACTTGCCAGGAGCAACAAACCTTTATCCTTCAACAGTGCTATTCAGCAGTAACCACTAACCAACAAATCGTTCCTCTGTAGAGGATTCTTCTGTGAATGAGAAGTCTGTACGGTTGAACTAGATATTGCGCACAACTGTACTCCAAACCGTTACTGATGTACATTGGAAAAGAGTGGACCGTTTCAAATTCTTCCGTAGCTTTTCTGCCTTAAGCCAGTGCTGCTTTGGAGTGCTATGCCTTTGCACTGTCAATTCAATTAACCTCAAACATCCGGGGTGAGCACCTTTTAACACCAACCGGACCGGAGGAAGCAAGTAAAAAAAAACAAATCAACACTTCAAACGCATACTACTTCGGGAGTTGGGAATGGCGGTCCCGGGCAGGTATCGCTTGCAATGCATTCATTTCCGGTTGCTATTTAATGGGGGAAACATCGATTCACTTTGATGTCGGCTATGTCGACCGAAGAAGCAGTCGCTTCCGGAAAGTAGAGTGCTGAAACAGAGTGGCGATCCAGCAACCATTTCCGACAGGAGAGCCCCGGCGGATGATTACCAAACTGGTCTGGCTCGGAACACGGCTATCTGCTGTTTCACGGAGGCAGTATGGCAGCCGGAGGTCGGATATGTGGCAGCTTGGTCGTCGGAGATAGCGATGTTAAATTGAAATTCAAATCAATGTACTTGTCGGTGGAGCGGTTGTCGAAACGGTTATTTCTTTTTCACTAGCACCATCGGAAAGCGCTTCTGGCCATCAAGAGAAATGGGTTTAGTTGGGAAAGCGAACAGATTTCTATACTGACGATGAATAGCAGAAACGATAGCAAAAATGGTGCCGTAGTGCAGAAGCATTTTGCTGCGTAAAAATGATTGATTTTGGCACTCTAGATAAAAAAAATTTTTTGTTGGTTTCAGCGCATATTGCAGGCTCACAGCGTAGCTAGCGTATAAAAGAGATTAGATCACTATTAGTACTAAAACTACTGTTGTAGTGACTGTTTCATTTTTGTTTTTGTGCTTAAATTTCGTTAAGCTCGTGTTTAGTATGCCTTGATCAGTGTTTGGAATGATTCATCAAAGCAACCTAAAGCGAGAACCTACTGAACAGGCGTTAAAAAAAAATAAAACACCGTTTGATTATGTCTAACATTTCCTGCTCTCGTAAAACTCGTGTACACCTGTGAAAAAAAAAAAGAATTCCGAACTTGGTTTCCAGAGTGCAAAACACACATCCATCTCACATTTCCTCTGCGGCGCGGATGCGAACAAATGGCGCACTACAACCGAACAGCGTCTAACCGCCTGCAGAATGTTATACAGGAAGATTTGAGCGCGTGAAGCACAAAGCATAAATCGGATATCATCTGCATCAACCTGATTCGCCGGATTAATAGAGCGGATGGATATTATTCCGTCAATAAATTTGTACGCTGCGTGCAATCGTCTGTAAAATCCAATCCGGAAATTGGCACCGAAACCATCACCTATCCACGATGACGGCACGTTGCTTGTAATCTCAAATCTATCTACGCTCGGTTGCATTGAACAATGAGTGTCTAATGGGTGGAGACAGTAAACAAGCGTTCGGAGAGGGGGCCCGGTGTGATTCCGTTTTATTGGTACGGTTTCGGCGAAATTTCTCCACAGTATGACAGATGATTTTACGAGTTGTTTTTATTTGGTGGGGGGAGTAATAAAAATGTGAATTTTATCGTATATGTTCACTGCTTTCGTAATGGTTTCATAAGAGCCGTTGGTCCTGATTGTTTTCGTCACGCATTATATTAAAATTCTCTCTTCGTTATTGGGTGAAGTTAATGAGCCGTTGTTTGCACGTTAAACGAGATTTGCATGACACTGGAAGGTATTTCATCATGGGGCATAAAAACAAATTCAATTGACTATGGCAAAATAAATTACTAATTATTAATTGAAATTCTTAGAATGAAAAAATTAATTTTAATTCAATTGGGCTAATGGTAGGTATCAAAATAAAACGTTATTTGTATTAAAGGCGTTTTTCATTGAAAAACACTGGTTCCGTGGATTACTCTGCCTGTGCATTTCCGAGCAAAAATGGCAATGAAACACAATAAAAATATTGCACTTCTTTTCGAAAGGACAGAAACCAGTGCAATCCTTGACACCACTATTTTCTAATGAATAACACCAATAATTTATTTCCAATATAGGGTAACGGTACGATAGTCTAAGGCACAGAGAACAGACATCAATGTAAAGATTTCAATTTGCGTAAGAAGTTTAACGGTTGTTTTAACAAGCAATCACCAAGTAGCAATTCTCCTGGAGATGCGCTTCGAGCAGCCCCGTAATCTCTTCATACAATGGCAATTCATGCGTACGAAGTTGTGCACAAGGGTGACTTTTAATGGATTTTTATTTGTTCGCTTTATACAGCTTTTTTGAAAAAGTTCGTACTAGCTTGGATGTCTGTTCTCTGTGTCTAAGGGTAAGGTGAAAATAGGTTGCATGCTCTTCAAGTCTTTGCGTTGCGATTACAGCAATATTGCACAAATGTCAACCAGTTTTTTTCTGTGGTATTGCTTCCTAGAGCTGAAACGATGATATTGTATCAAATCCCAGATTTTATCACAATTCGTTAACTGAAAGCCGTGCATTCCGCAAAATAACACCCAAAAGAGTATATGAACTATGGGGAAATTAGCTTCAATTTTGCGTAAATTTTGGAAAGTATGTATAATAATTTAACATGAGGAGTTTTACTCGGAGTCGGAGTCGCCCGCGTCTAGGTTCAAAAATGAAAACGGTATAAGAATCCTTCCTGGTCGGGGGAACTCGAACATACGACAACTGGCTTGGTATATGTTAATGAAGTGAATAGTTTGAATAATAAAATATTTGTACAGTAAGACATTGAGCTTTTCGTATTTGCAGTTTAATCGTTTGGTATTTCATATCTTTTCAGTATAAGTTTGTAACACAAAACATTTCCCAGTTCAGTTTGTTACTAGCGTAATTATATATAACTAGCTGACCCGTCCAACTTCGCCTCGCTCAAAAATTATTTTCTCGAATTTATGTTTTTCGACAGCAGAATTGTCAAAAGACTAAGTGGTAAACGTTTGTCTCCATTATTAGTGTGAAAATGTGAAATTCTTCTGTTAAGCAAACATTGAATAAATGCACAAATTGTCATCTCGTCCTTTGAGTCAATGCACTGAACGGAGATCATTCTCTAATGGCTTCGACATAATGGATATAAGGTACCAGGTTTTCTGTTCCAGATATGACTCTCGCTCCCGGTAGTCGATAAAAACGCTCACTAACCAGAATTTTGTATTGATGAACTTAACACAATGTTCTAGAGTTTTTTTTAGAGTTGTTCATTCGTTAGAGTAGGACATAATAATAATTTGTATTTAGCCCAAGTAACCGAAAGTTTATAAAAAAAGATTTGGCGTGAGTAGCATACAAAGTGTTCCGAACAGTCCGTTTTTAAAGAATTACTCATACTTGAATGTTCACCCGACCCAGAACAAACTTTGAAACAGTTCCTTGTACAGCTTTTAAGTAGCGAGACAGTTTTCTCAGAACTTTTTCTGTACGTTCAAGTTGCCACAAAGTGCCACGAGTACTTTAGAACTTTGATAAAGTGAATACTTTTCAGATACTGTGAAACTTTTGGTTACTTGGAAAGACAACGCTTAAATTTTAATTTGACATTGATCTTACCAATTTGAACATTCTTCACAGAATATGAAATAAAAAATGCCACTTACTATGTGCGCTTATGTAATCTAAAACATTCGAAAGCAAAATGCAAGGAAAATCACAATCTTTTCATTTCGTGATTTGTTAAACTAACGCTCAAATAGATAGTCTAGATAATTTAATGTAGATGCGATTAGTGCATAAAAACATATGTGTTGTCGCGATAAAAATGAAGTGAATGTTATTTTTGTGAAGGTAAGTCGATTTATATAGACGCACCATTTTTTCTGCCCTTTTTTCTTAGTAATGTAGCAAAATATGAGAGAGAAATCGGCTCAGAAAGGCTGCCAAATAAGCGGTAGCTTTATTGGATTTTATGTGATGTAGTCAAACTTGTAAACTTGTAAATATCAAAACTTTCTTTGCCATCCGGCCACATCGAGAGTCATTTTACACATTTGCGAGAGAAATGTAATGCGACGAAAAATGAAATACGCAGCGCGAGCCACGTGGTTATACGCGACCTACTGGCCTCAGCCCTTAGCTCATTTAGCAAGCAATAATTTCGAATCTCAATTAAGCCCGTGGCTCGAAATGACGAATCACATGGATCAAGTATGCATGTGAAATCTTTAGACAAAACAATTCGTTGCGCGCCAAAGAATCTTCTCAACGATCTAGTACTCTTTACTTCGACGGTCAAACACTTATGCAACTCGTTATAAACCAAATACCAATCGATAATCTAGCAAGAAGCATAGGCGACTTTTTCAACGGAAAATTTCATTCCATAACTGCGTGAAAGCACAAATTTGTTAGCGTGGGTCATTATTTTGAATTGCGAATGCGTCGAAAAATTGGTGAAAATACTACAATACTCTCGTTATTCTGACACACTCCTCCGATATTCGTTTGCTCTTGTGTTGAAATGCTGAGAGTGTTATTTTTCATTTTACGGTCAATTCCGTTCATGGATAAGCATCGTAATCTTATTCAAAACGTCTGATTAATTCATACTGGTCGAGTTGCTTAGCCAACAGCTTATGCTTTTTTGTTTGTTTTCAAATGATTGACAATTTAATTATCGAAGCTTTAGTGTTTTCATGACTTTTTACCATGACGAAGTTTGTTTACAAAGTATAGATTATTTCTTCAAAAATACATCGTTGCGTAATTGAATCAAGAAGCTTATTTTATTCACAATGAATAAATTTACAGAATGTTCTTGAACGCATAGAACATATTTCTATTCAAATCAAAGAAACGATTTTTTGAAATGTAATAAATCTTTTTATGACAGAACCGGAGAACAAATATTTTGGTTACGCTAGAGAACACAGCTGTCAAGTTGTTACCCGGTTGGTCGAAAAATACGTTTGAAAGCGGTCTCAGTTGTACAGTTATAAGCATTAATGCCAATCCTACGATTTTATCCGGAAATTCCAATATTTTTATGTATTCAACCGATCTGATTGAATTTTGTGAGTCTTTTATGTAGGTAAAATATTTTGACGATTATAGGAGCTGATCAAGATCATTCAGCACTTCATGCAAGATGCCATCCAAAAAACCGAAGAATATCGATGAAACTTTCTCTCGTGCGACGCGACGTGAAGAAAACAAATGCACTAATGGTCTACTTGATGATGTACATGGTAATTAAAACCTTGAACTGGTGCATACGAAACTGTCGCGTACGTTACGATAAACCATGATAAAATATTTCCAAGCACCAGGTATAATAGTATCGAAAATCTGTTTAGAATTGGTTGAGCTGTAAATGTTCTAAACCTGACCACTGGTTGTACGGTTTTAGGTTCTGTATTTTGATTTCACACACCTATATAGGAAAGAACGGACGTCCTACGTCAAAAAGTTTAACGCTTTTCCAGGAATTATAATATTAACCAACAAATTTAATAAAAAATTCGTCTTTTTATTTTTTCTGCAATCTTGTTTATGACGTCATCATGCACGATGCTTCATTTTTCCAGATTTTTTTCGACATCGAATTACTGAGAGAATAGAATTTTTTGAAATCTAATTATTGAAGCTAATTTAAAGCTGAAAAATCAAAGCCGGAGCATCTGCTGTATGAGTAGCTGGATGTTTAGTCAAAACTTTGGCTTGCTTTGTCTCTCTGCATCTTTTGGGCGCCGGTAACTGAAATCGGTAGACATTTTGAAAATGATGAAAAAAAACTTTGGTTGTGAAAATTTTGGTGGCATCCGGTAATAATTCACGAAATAGATCGATTTCACCTCATAAATATTCAATCCACTCACCTTTTCGATTGATGCTCTTCAATTTATGATGCTATAAAATAGGTCTGAAAAAAGTTTTGAGTTGATTTTCATGCAATTAAGTAGCAATTCCGTAGAAAACATAATTCGAAAATTAGAGTTAGCTTTTAGATCTCATCCAAGTCAGTCGATAAAACAAACCCGTTTACGTTCGGGACGGAAGAAACCAAGTACAGTATTGTGTAGTGAATAACAGAACGACCTCAAAATGAGTGAACCAAACGAACAAAAGCTACCGCCGATACGAAAGAATACAATTATTGTTGACTAGCAGTGCAAAATTCGACCTTCGATACGAGAACTTGAAGGTTTGCTTAAGGAGCAAATACATCTTGAAATTAAACGTGTGCATTTACATAAATGCAATAAGACAAATAATATTGTTTACATAAAGTTTTATAAAGAGTTTGATGCAATTCAATTCGCAAAAGACAATAACAATGTGCAGTGTGTGGAGAACGAAAACATTAAGTACAACATTCCAGTATACATGGAAGATAGTGCTATAGAAGTGCGTGTGCATGATCTTCCCACAAGCGTCACCGATTCTTATATTCGCAAAACTATGTCCCAACACGGAGAGATTCTCTCTATCGATAAAGAAAAGTGGAAGAATTTTTTCCCCGGTATTTTAAATGACGTACGTTTATTATGCATACACTTGAAGAGGCCTATACCTTCTTATGTGATTTTCGGTCAAGATACAAGAATCCCGTGCAAATCACTTGTTACTTATGACAATCAGATGGCCACATGTCAATATTGCCAAAAAGCTGTTCACTACGGTAAGCCGTGTGATAAACTGGACAAGGAGACAACTGCACCAAAGGACAACGGTGTTTCCTTCACACGAACGCCAAGCAACCCCAGTACACCTGTGACAACCACCAGCGACAATGAAGCATCCCCTCCAACGAAACCATCAACTTCCCCTCCAAGCATCCAACAACTGCAACCGATGTACAACAAGGTGCATCTACAGCAACTAGCAACGAACTCAAGACTGTGAACAATGAGAAAAACGAAATGAAGACGGGATTCAACAACAATACCACCGATGCGGCAATGGATGACGAGTCGAACCACGATCAAAGTGCCCCTCATTCCTCACAGGAGTAAAATGGAAGCTTCTCTCGCCCTAGAAAAAGGGTGACAACGAGATCCAATACAAAAAAAAATTATTTAAAAAATTGGCTCAATCGGCCACATAAAGCTTGTACGCAAATTGGCCTGAATAAAAATAATATCTTTTAAATAAAAAAAATAAATCGAAAATTTTGCAATACTGCTGTTATAGTGATGCAAAACTCGAAGCGAATGCACCTAATTTCATCTTACTTTGAAGTCTATCCATCGAACAGAGATAGCATCTGAGATGAACGGGGGCACCGTTACCAAATCTGGTGTCTGCCATTAACAAAGCAAAAAAAAAAATGACTCGTCCGCAAAACTGCAAATGATGCGATTTAAATTAACACAAGAAATATTGAAACTTAGTCTATGCCTTTTTCTTGTGTAAAGATTTTTTTATAATTATTTTGATATTTTGAGTATTACGTACAAGCTAGGGTGCACAAAACCTCACAAAATTCTAGGAAATTGTGTCATTCCACACCTATTGTGTTCTTCATTGATTTTTCTGATGTAGGCTCGTGTATTTGAGTGGAATAAATTTTGCTCTGGGATCGATTCTTAATTTTTTTAAAGCACCGGATCGTGAATTGCTTTCATTATCATATATTCGATTGTATGAAAAAAGAATGACATTTTTAATTTTACACACTTGAAACAGATTCTCGGTATAATGAAATGCCGAACCAGATCGGCAGTGAAAAAGTTTGCCGGTGGTACAGCAATTCACATGATCTTTTCCGAAATTCGTTAAAGAAACATTCTGATATTTCGGAACAACGCTTTTTCTTGTCGTTTTTCTTCTATGCCCATTGCATAATAGATTCATGAACTTGTATATACTAATATATACCGAAATCAGCAAATCCATCTGCCGAGATTATGTACTGAAAGGATATAGCAGGATAAGCATGTGAAATCTGCCCCAAAGGAAATTCATATTGGTATACCACAACTGGAAACAATTTTCTCAAAGTTTCAACCCTTTAACTGCTATATTGACGGAGCTAGGGTTATTCTATTGATTTTTATATTATTTGATTTTTGAATAAACCGCTTCTCCGAAAAATTTGAAAAAAATCAGGTATGTTTAAAGCATTATGGGGAAGGTTTACAAATTTTTTTCAAAATTTTTGAAGATGTATTTCTTCCATTAAAAAATACTTGAAAATTTTGAAACATATTTTTTGCCTCTTCCAATTTTTGCACCACCCAGGATTTTTTTGCGATAAATAAAAAAAAAATTTGGATATGTTAAAGCGGTGTGTTTTCATATTTTAAAAAAATGTGGACGACCACAATACTTGATTTTTGCTAACAAATAAATAACAGTCGACCATGCGTCCCATCAAGTTCTGTTCGAAGGAAACGCATGGTGCTTTGTTCTAGTGATTTATGCAACTCAAGCGCAGGGCTTGGAAATCAAAGTAACGAAAAGGAGGAAATGAGTTTGAAGCTTTGCATAATACATACACGATCATACTTCGTGTACAACCTAGAATGCTACAAAGCAAGAACTTACTGCTGTATGAAGTGCTGAGGAGCACTCGAATTAAATCTATTTTCCCGTGATTTTTCTCTATACTTGCGTTATATTTCTTGCAATAATAAAGAAAAATACTTCCTACGCTCGATTACTGATGACTCGGCACTTCATGATTCAAGCCAGAACACTTTTGCCTAATTAACAGCATGATTTTTGCTAACATGCTCGCCAATAATGAACAATTCAGGATTTCCGAGATTCATAGTAATTACACATTTGGCCGAAAGACGGTTACCAAGCACTCGGCTGTGCAAATCTCGGCAGTTTTCAAGCCGAGATTCGGCAATAAAATTTAAATGTCTTCTGCATGATAAATTTCGAAAAGTATTCACGTCAAAGTCCGTACCCATAACGACAAAATGCCAACATAAAACATTAGTATTTTATTATTCTGGGTTTTGTATTGAAACACAAAATAAATGCGGACATAAAACAGATATAACGGTTTTGGGTGTAAACCAAGAAATGCTGCCCTAAGCATAACAAAACATGTACCGTAAGACAGTATATCACCGATTCAGGTCAAGTACACCCGTACACTCCCAACAAGACACTCACTCGCTCTTTAGAACAGATTAAACAAACTTAAAATTACTCGCTTCTGATTCTCACACTCTTCTCTCGCGCTCTCCCTCCGTCATTAAACATGGCCTCGCGGAGAAACGCGATTGGTTAATCCTTATGTACAATTACTTACCCTACCAAATATGTAAACTAGAGAATAAGTTAGAACAGGAGAAGAGAGACTAGATAAAAGTTAGAGTTAACTAAAAATAAAGCAGATTTTTATAACTCATGATGCGTGATTCAATTCGGAGTTATGAGTTAAGGGGCGGGTAGGGTCTAGCAATTTTGAAAAATCATTTATAATTTTCTTTATATTTTCTTATAGTCAAACATTTGAAGAATTTTCTGTGAAATATTCAAGCCTATTGGAACGAAACTCTGGAAGTTATGGACCTTTATCTATGGCTATCTCATTAGCATTTTTTAGCATTAGCATTAGAGACCGCCCGTGTGTTGCTACTCCGTTATTGATCTGGACCAATTGAGATTGCAAAATGATTTTTTGAAGTAACATGTTTGGGAATAACACATTGTTTCACACTGTGCAAACTGTATTGAACCATGCATGCTGATCAATACCGACGCCGGCCACGTCCGAATGCAGATCTACTTGGGAGGGAAAGGATTGTTAGTTCGATACATGTTGCTACTAAGAACCGAGGAATCCTCTGCATTCCCACATGCATCACAGGAGAGGATACTTTGTTAGTAAATGTTTTAATAATGTTATCATGTGTTTATTGCTCTGGGTAGCCGGCTACCAAGAATGTTTTAAAGTATTATCGTTTTATGTGTTACTTTGTGCTGGCAATATAATGCACGAAACAGTCAATCTCCGAAATTGACAAAACTCCGGACAGCCGGCTGTCGAGTATGCAGTCACTCGTTTATGCATCTACCTTTCGCGTTTTTTTTAGTCATGCCAAAAAAAAACATTCCGATTGATAAAAAAAAGGTATCATCTCACTGCTAGGTGGATTAAGCACGTTTTTATAAATGAAACTACGTGATACAAAATAAACGAGCGAATAGGATTTAGACAAAAAAGTTGATTCATTGCATTGAAATATTCTAAACAGATATTATAAAATCATTTTAAATCACCAAACAAAGGTCAACAGATTTCACACGCGTCTTGATTCCTTATTATTTCCGATTCTTTATTATTTTTATTATTTGAATTGTTCATTGAAATTATTAATTGGTTATATTAGTTGATCTGGGCAGCCGGCTACCGAGAAAAATATTAATTTACTGTTTGCAATATTAATATCAAGTGTTTTTTACTATGTATTCAATATACCGATATATGTTATCTCTGTTATTAACTTTGTAATATAAACGGATTTGCGCAATGGTTGATTTTTATCATTCATTTTATAATCCTGAAAGACAATCAATAACATGGAAGAAGAAATCATTCCTAATAAAACTTTTCTCCGAAGCTAGACGGAAATTGATAGGTTGAATAAAGAGATGATTTAGTAAAATAGAGTAATCAGAAGTAAAACATTGAAAATATCTTATAACTTAAAGAAAAAAGAAACTCCTGCAATTATCGCCTTTTACGACATGGAAGCAGGAACCCAGTGGATCTATTCTTGGTTCATTTTTTTCCGCCGGATTCCACACGGCATCTAGGCTGGTACAGTCCGGAGAGAGCTAATAGGTACTATCAATCTCCTAGTGGACCCCAGCCCCTCCTTTATCTATGGCTATCTCATTATACGAAGAAGCAAGAGCTCGGCGCACAGGCCCAAGATTTCTACTTCGATTGACTTCAAAACATGACAAAACATTTTTGCAATGTTTCGTTATAATAAATTATAAAAGAAAAAATATGATTTTCTGAAAATGTATGAGCCTACGGGCTCCCTGGAGTAATTGATTGTTTCCATTGATTTCATGGTCAAAAACCTTTAAACGCCTTTTCCTCGAAATCAGGTTTTGAAAGTCCGTGTCCATCGTCATTCAAAAACTACTGCACCATTTTTTTTTCAAATTTTGCACACACTTACTACATATAAAAAAAACCAGACCCCAACGTTTTCCTTTTCGTTGTTTGTTACTTTGGGAAGGTTGAACAGCTACAAAATGGCGGATTTTTTCGTGTAAAATCGTAGTTTTCACTTTGAACAAGCACCAAAAATTTAAAAAAATAAAAAATAATCAAACAGAAACGTTGGGGTCTAGAAAAACTTCAACTCTAACTATGCTGCGTTCATTTGTTCACTTCTGATTAGTCTGCGCTGAGATACAGTGGACACCGTAAATCATGATTTTTAGGAAGCGTCCTCGAAAATACCTCTTCACCGAATTATTTCTCAATATTTTTCCACGAAAAAATTACAAAATGTTGTTCGAAAGATGCTTTTCATCAAGCAAAACATTTGAATTTATTTTCTTGAACGATAATTCTGGAAAAAGTTCTCAAAAATGATGATTTTTTTCACTGTTCAGACCCTACCCCTTAAGTCAATCTTGATTCGATGACATCCAAGAGGTGATCCTTATTATTTCGGAACTACTTTTTTCCTTTGTAAGCCGTCGCATGACGTTTCCTTTTTTATTTTAAACCCTGGAATTCGGCCAATGATCCGTGGAATGTCAATTACTTATATATTTGTTTATAATTTTTTACAGTCATAAGTGTAGCGTCTCTCACACAAAGAAAACTGAGCTTTTTGTGGAAAGAATTTGAATGGAATTACTTCTTTTCTTTTGATTTCACCGCTTATAATTTATACTACAGATCCAATTCACCGCAGATCAGCAGATTTTAACAGTATTTCATAAAACCTGTATTTTGTTTAGACTTATGATACTTGTTAGAAATATTTTTTATTTGAACTAGAGAAGAAAGCTGATTTGTATCGGAATTAGTTACATAAAACTTTGTCTGCTATAAAATTTTTATAGCTTGATGATCGAGTAATAATACTCAAAATAATTTATTCATACCAATATATTCCCATACAAATACAAGGGAATACTTAATGAAATGAAAGAGACAATATATTGAAAAATCCGCTACCGCAACGATTCAAGCAGGGGACTACGAGTACAGTTATAACATTTACGTTTCAACGATCTATGGCCCATCAAATCCGGCTTGGTATCGGTACACCATGAAATAAAATCCTGCCAGCGTTGTTTGTATTACAATCAATATGATCAGCAGTACAGTAAACATCCAACTTCACGTATTTACTCAGGATTCATCGATACGCCCTTGGCTTTGGGGCAAGATGTGTGACGCACAAAGAGATGACAAAAAACACTCACTGCGATTCAATGGTTTATGAATGAATTTTTATAGCGTTGAATTAACTATCAGAGCCCGTAGTCAAACAACCATAACTCCTTGCTACCGGTAGCAGATTCGAGTATTTGTGGGAAGGGAATAGCATCCGCTGGTGATTCGGCGTGGGTTGTAAATCATGCGATATTTTTGTAGGTTTGTTCAGTTCAGTAACTATTGTCGGAGTCGTATCATGTGCTATTTTTTTCTAGAAACAATAGTGACGTGAATACCGTTACTGTTTTTGATGAAACGATCAAATTGTGCTAAACGGCTTGGTTTACTCAGACATCAGTTGAACACACAATTTTAACTGGAGTGAATTTGCAGATAGAAATAGTTCATTACTGACATGAGAACCTGCTGTAGTATTCATGAAACGAAATAAATAAATTCAGGATAGCTTAATTTCAAACTTTTAATTCGAAAACTTCTTTTGTCATCATGTCTATTCGAAATACCCAGGTTCTCCATAATTTGTTCTTATTAGGATGGGGAATCGAATTTGCTGACCTGCATTGGTGTTTCCAAATCTACTCCCCTTGTACAATTTTCTCGAACTGTTCACGGTATTGAGTGGAAACGAAGGGATTTTCAGGTGGTAAGTGTTTCTCTTTGCATTACACATGTTCTTGAGCGTGCAGGTGGAGTGAATATGAGACATGGCCGGTGCTTGAGTTTGCTGTATCATTGTTCGCAATTGTTGGAAGGAAACTATATTTATGCGACTATTGAATCGTGTTTGCTTCTGACAGATTAGGGTCACGAGCACGTAAATCACACAGTATTTCGTTTCTTATTTTTTGTACAAAGTTTCCTAGTTAGAACGGTTCGAAAAAGTACATATAGAAATACATTCACCGTTTTTCAAAAACAAGAGTGGTGTCGAGTCGGTCTCTCTTTCCAAGCAAAATGAATAGTTTGTCATACTGAAGACGTGTAAAAAGTTGCATCCAAATCGGAAGAAGTCGATCCTAGTATTGTCACTTTGTTTTCTGCAGTTAATATTTGAAATTGCTTTTAATAAGCGGACGTAAAAAATTGAAAGTGTTGGACGTTGGTAGCGGAAAGCTTTCGTGCTCTGTATTTCTCGGTGTCGGCAAAGCAAAAATGATAAAATTAAAGGAATTCCATGCCATAGCAGCTACTTTCTCCAATGGCTCACGAAATGGAGTGGTTCGACAAGCATGGAATACAGATAAGGTTGGAAAAAGCAGTCTTTTATGCCAACCTTATCCCATGAATAACCTTCAATTCCACTGAATTCAGACTCAGATGACGCATTGTTTGCTTTTCTCCGGATAACGAACAGGATCATGGGTAGTTAGAATGGAAGCTTGAGGCTATTCGAAGAGAAGACTGGACTTTCGATACATTATCGAGACCGCATAGCAAATATAATATGCTCCTCTACATCGCATAAGCAACTAATGAGCAAATAAATTCAGTTTTGTTGCGGGAAGGCTCGAGTTCCATAATCCCCAATCGGGGGCTATCGAATGGGAGAAGGTTTGAAGACCAAGTCTATAATGTTTAAGATGTAGCAGTATGTTTGCAGAATCAACAATTCGTTAAATCTTGTTTAAAAGAAAAATATTTTTTTTAGAATAATTGTTTCTTTTAGGAAGCCATTTTGAAAGTTAATCAGGTAATGCGACTTAAGTGAAATTTTAATACTGATATCCCATCGAGGTGTAGCTGCGAAGTGTGGGAAAAAATGAGAATAGTAACACTGTAAGACGCAAATCTTCTATGATAAAGAGGAACGTATTTGGTTGTTATTTTGTACATTCCAATTTTCTTGAAAATTTCAAAATCTAATTCAGACTCGGAAGGATACTGTAATAATATTCGAATTTAAAGATAGTTTTAATTTTTGCAAATTTGTTGATAGTAAAAAATAATTTGATCAGTGAAATATTTTTTCAGAGTTTTTCAACAGAATTATGTGCCTATATTGTCGAAATTAATGATATTTAAAACCTGTTTAAATCCACGTAGTGGTGTAATGATGCCTTACTCATATTACTCATAACATCATAAATATTACTGCGGAATTCGCAAAAACAAACTTTCATTGAATAGAAATAGGAAATTTTTTTAGGACTTAATCTAACAAACTCTACAAATCCTGTTTACCCTGTAGTTCCGGAGCCGGAAGTAGTATCCACAACACATTTAGGAATTCGATATAAAATTGTAAGACTTTTCCTTAAGTTTGTGAAAATCGATTTGGCCATCTTAAAAAAAAGTAAATGAGATCTTTTTTGCAGTTTTTAATCACCATTTCCAATTCTTCCGAAACATGAATCAGATGACCGGAATAACCGAAGCTCGTTTGCCAGTAACAAATATGAACAAATTTGAACCTAGTTAGATCTAGATTTACTATAAACTATACTTGATTAAACCAATTAAACAAAATTTAACAAACGCAACGAACTTGCGTTTCTGTCACGTCTGCATATGTAAGTCAACCTAAACAGCATGAATCGGCAGCATAAAACATGTAGTAGGATTATTACTTTTATTATTATCATTATTGCCATCATTACGCCACCGCACAGTGATCCTCTCACAGATAAGGTATTGTAAACTTTCTTTTCATCCTTCCATACAAAATATATGGCGCAATGACGATGTTTTGCGATTAGAGTTCTATATAGGTAGGAAAGGGCTGCCACTGTTCAATAGTATTTCATTTTATAGCATTTTTTCTCTACTTTTCAGAAACCACTATGCGATTGTGCACATTAAAAGTTATTTTCAATAGTTTGCGGGGTCGACAATAAAAATCCCAGAAACAAGGGCTATACTAAATGAAGTCGGTGCGAGTAAAATTTAAATAAACGGCTGTATGATAAATAAAATCAGGACATTTATAACATACATAACATAAAACGCCTATATAAATGTCGTTATATAAATCTATTTATAATATCAGGCGTTGGAATAAATTAGTAGCGTTTTTTTCTACTAAGTTTATATTATCTGCTATTTAGTCAGAGTATCTTTGAAGTACCGTTTTCAAAGTATAGTCATCGTTATGTACCACTTTCTGTCATCTTTCTGGTAAGACTCGGATACCACGTTTGAAAAATTCCTTTTTCTCAGATTCGACAAATGAATCGATCCAACTTTTTGTGGTGTCGTAGTTTTTGAAACTGACCTGACAAGTTATGCGCCATGGATTGGAGCAAATGGCAACCGTATGGAACAATGTCTAATAAAAAATGGCGGCTGGGGCAAAATTTTTCATTGCAGCTATTACAAAATAAAAGCTTTTACAACTTTCGAAACATGGAGTCTTGCATTGTCATGAAGCAAAAATACTATGCCATGAAGATCTTCATATTGCGTCCGCTTTTCATGCAATGCTCTGTCCAAACGCATTTGAGTAGCTCATCATAATTAGCACCCAGTTGGTCCCACCACATGCAGTTTTTCTGTTCTCCGGAACTTTCTTGTAGTCCATAAAAATTCCCAAATTTGAACCACGAAAACCATTTTATGCACTTATTTTTTTCGTCATTTTTCATTTTACATAGTTTAGTAAGATACTTTAACATAATAAAAATCCACTATTATTAGTAAAGCGGTAGTATTTAACCAAATTTTATTTTGTACTTGTATATGTGTTCTTTCATAAAGTCGAAAAACTTAAAAAATGCAAAATGCAGAGCATTGTCCAAAAATTTGAATTTTATGTTAAAAACAAAAAAAAAACACTTTTTTGATTGTTACTCTCCCATCTTCAATCATAGTGCAATAAACTACATCAGTTGTATCTTATAGTATATCTGAAAATAAAAATATTAAGATATGCCCTTCTGGAGAAAATGGATGTTTTCAAAATAAGGAAAAGTTATTTTTTCTCCGTGTATACATTTTCCACACAGGTTTAATCATTATTTGAAACATAAGTTAAAGCTCCTAATCAATTACGAAATAAAAAAAAAATACACAAATTAATTTATTAAAAAAGTCGTCATTTTTCGGTCCATAGCGAACGGTGCATTATGTCACTTTTAGGTGGATCGAATATTTTTTCATACGTTATCAAGTTGTAAATATATTCAAAGACCTCAAATTATTAATAAAAAATCATCCAGCTGACGTTTATCGACGTATTTATGGTTTTTGCCAACTTTTGTATGGAGAGGCATCACTGTGCACCGGCACGGTATTACTGCATTACCGGATGTGAAAATTTCATATTTTTTCAAATGAATTTGAATTCATTGACATTCGTTTATTCTTTCGGTCGTACTGCTCATAAAATAGCTATAATTTTTAACCACCGCACACCGTCTTTTACCAATATTACACACTAGTAGCAGACATCCGTAACCGTTTCGATTTCTTCATAGCGTGTACGAAATTGAACAAAGCACACATCGTTAATCGTTTCCTTTTCTTTCGGTGTTGTACATATTGTCTTTCTATATGGCGATCTGAAAACTTTTTTACATTCATCGCCCTGCAACTGCAGAACCGGAAGTCGGATCCGGAGGAAATTTTACCGTAGTTATAAAGATAATATGAGCTTTAATTCAAATCAGGATAAATGAAAATCGGTTCAAGTATCGCAGAGAAATCGAAGTGAATTCTATTTATGGAGTGTTTCTTCACCATTTTCGGTGCTTCCGGAACAGGAAAAGAGGGGACCAGTAGTGACGAATTCAGTTTTTATGCCCACAAACTAACAAACTCTGCAAACTGGATGAATTTATCAGTCAGTTTTATGAGGTTTGTACCTGTTTTTGACCATCGTTCGTGAAAAAATACTATTGAAATTGGTAATTTTCCTCATATAACACTTTAGGTTTGGAACCGGAAGACGGATCTGGATAAAAGGTTCTAGAAATTTTTAGGAAACTATAAGACCTTTCGATCTTAGTTTGTTAAAAATGGTTGAGCCGTTTCAGAGAAAATTGAGTGCACACTTTTGTCGTGAATACGACTTACTTTACTATGGGGCGCCTTTTCAAAATTAGCCATATGGAAGAATGGGCAGAACTTAATCGTGAATATCTCGACTTGTATTAATGGTAGCAACATAATTCTTTCACCATTTCATCAAAAATATGATCAGGAATTCAGGATAATATTTTGAACAGTGTGCGATAACCACAAACAACTCAAAAATTAAGTTTTCTTAAAATTTGAAAACAACGCGGAAAACTCTTTACTTTCGCTTGGGTTTTTCGCGCAAGGACGACGATTTTGAGGTAGTCAGGCACATATCTTCAACTGAATGCGTATAAAAGGGGAACCGTGGTCGAAAATCGATCATTTCTTTTCGTGCGTTCGATGGAAGCAGACGTCGTGGGAGTGGAATCATCAACCAGCAGCGACGGAGAATGCACCTTCTGCGTGGTCGCAGGTCGCATCTCTCATTCGCTTGCTGGCCATCGAGGCGAGAGGACCTTAACCAGCAGCAGCAGCGGGAGTTAACCAGCAGCGACGGAGAATGCACCTTCTGCGTGGTTAAAAACCTCAAACGCTCAGGTCGCATCTCTCATTCGCTTGCTGGCCATCAAGGCGAGAACCAGCAGCGACTGAAACTGGATTCTGAGTCTGTTATTGGATCTAAATTTAGGTCTTGAACTCAGGGTCCAGTTCTCTATTCCAGACTTCTATTCGGTTCTTCTTAAAACCATAATAATACTCCTAAACAATTATGCGGAATTTACTTTACTGTACCTCTACACAACCCATTTTTGTCGTGAATACGACTAACTTTACTATGGGGTGCCTTTTCAAAATTTACCCTCTGAGAGAGTGATAAGTTTTTGATCGTGAATATCTATTGTTGTATCTAATGAATCAACATAATACTTGCGACATGCCGACATGGAAATATGATCACAATTTTATGATAAAATTTTCAGTTTTGTGACATAGTCTCAAATAATTCAAAATTAAACTTTTCTGAAATGTTTGGTATAAACGAGTATCAAAGAGGATAATTCATAAGGCGCGTTTGCCTTTCTCGTATTTTTAAAGCTCATAGCTCAGTGATCTGTGAAAGGATTTATATAATCTAACTACCAATAGAATCGAAATTTTTCAATTTAAACGTGTATAGCAAAAGCATTGAAGTATTTCAATAGTACACTATTGAAAAACCTGTCTCATTTGCTCCATGTCAACACCAGCCAATCCGAACGCGTTCTAAGTAAGAGAACAAAATATCTGCTGCTGTACAACAAATCGTCCGGGAAAAATGTTCCGAAAAGTGGTGAATATCGCAGTGAGTTCCTCAATTTGGTCCTTGTGAATGCTAGAAACGAATCCCTACAGCATATTGATAGTTTCTTTCAATAAACTATGCAAATCCGAAATGAAATAATCGACATTAAAATTCTGTATGCGGCTATTTTTATAGCCGTTAGGACCGCCCATTAGTGAGAAAGCTACAAACGAAATCACATAAAAGGAAATCTCTTAACAAAAATTCAATCAGTTTGGATTCTATCGCCACTGCGAGCAGATGTGTTTTGTGTCGTCTGCACGCTTTCGACAAGAGCGATTACGTCACAGCTGCCAGTCATTAGCATTAGGAAAAAACAACGGTGGAGAGCATTGCACAATATCAGCCGTTCTAATAGCGGCCCTTACACGATCATTAAAAGTGTCATTACTAAAAAGTAATGGCACTTTTAATGATCGTGTAAGGTCTACGAGTTCATTAATGACACGAGTAATGATGGAATTCCAGATTTTCCATCATTACCAACATTATTTCTTCTTCTTATTTTTTTGTGGAAGTGCTGAATATCTTTGGAACTATACGCAAAAAAATTACAAAGTGTAGATTTAAATTGTTAATATTTCATTAATTTTAACGTTTCAATAGCAAATCAAATTTATTTTCAGCTAAACGAAAATAAAAATATTGCTATTGCTATTGCTGGAGTAGTTACAAATACTCATCATTAATCATGAACGTGTAATGCAAAAAAGTAATGATGTACAGTAATGCAGTAATGACGAGCGTTTGAGCAGAAGTGTCATTACTTAGTAATGACACTTTTAATGATCGTGTAAGGGCCGCTAATGGCTCTAAAAGTTTTCTAAAGAACTATTAGGATTTGTTGTTCGAAAATCGTAGGGAAATATCCTCAGTTTACGGCAAATCAAGAACAGTTTGCTTAGATTTGTGCACTTTTCGCTGTGTGAAATTCACAGTAATCGAGATCAAGTGAAGCCTTTTTTGCAAAAAATGTTTTAGAGTTTACGCAATTTGACTCTTCTGAATGCTGGAAACGAATCCCTACAGTATATTGATAGTTTCTTTCAATAAATTATGCAAATCCGAAATGAAATAATCGACAATAAAATTCTGTATGCGGCTATTTTTATAGCCGTTAGGATCGCCCATTAGTGAAAAAGCTACAAACGAAATCACATAAAAGGAAATCTCTTAACAAAAATTCAATCAGTTTGGATTCTATCGCCCCTGCGAGCAGATGTGTTTTGTGTCGTCTGCACAGCTAGTTTCGCTTTCGACAAGAGCGATTACGTCACAGCTGCCAGTCATTAGCATTGAGAAAAAAACAACGGTGGAGAGCATTGCACAATATCAGCTGTTCTAATGGCTCTAAAAGTTTTCTAAAGAACTATTAGGATTTGTTGTTTGCAAATCGTAGGGAAATATCCTCAGTTTACTGCAAATCAAGAACAGTTTGCTTAGATTTGTGCACTTTTCGCTGTGTGAAATTCACAGTAATCGAGATCAAGTGAAGCGTTCTTTGTTTTTGCGAAAAATGTGAAAAAGGGGAATGCGTACATAATTCATACAATTGATATTCGGAAGTGTTAAGGAACATGTCAGTTGTTTTCGTATTCACGACATCCAGTTATGTCTCTGACATTATCCACCCGCCTTTTTCTCTAGTTTTCACATAAGGAGTGTATCAAAAATAAGCTATCCACATACATTTGTGTTGTACGCATGTATTTGTGATGGTTTTGTATGCTCAGATCACAGCATACTGTGCGTTTGGCTGTCCGTCTTCGTTTGTTTACTTGTATTGCGGTTGAAATTCTGCATTTTTATGTTGTTTTCACTTGATGCCAAACCTAACCCAGTTTCCACTCTAACTGCTGTCAAACCGTTTGTTTGAAGTCAGTTTCGAACCTAGTTTCAACGTTGTTGAACTGAAAATCGAGTCAGTTTCGAACCTGGATTTTAAATCAGTTTTACTCAAACCCCTGTTGCTAAGTGCGAAATCAACACAGTTTCGGGAAAAGTATTTGCTTGATGAAACTACCTTGGGTCAGTTTCAGTTTTTTCAAGCGAAAACGACATTAAAATGTCGCGTATTGAAAAAGAAGTGAAAATTAAGGTTCTGGACACATAGCTTAGTGAGAAGGGTGATACTATGTGAAAATTGGCGAAGCAATTTGGAATTCATCATGCCAGTGTTGAAACCATCATTAATATGTTTGGAGAACATTATTCTTTGAACGAGCTACCAGGAAGAGGCAGAAAAACCGGTTCTTCCAACCCGAAACTGGACCAGAAGTGGTATCTCTAATCATGAAGAACAAATCAATGTCAATACGTGATTTGGTAAAAAAAAGCAGGAACGAGTGTCGGAATTATCCAGCGTATCAAGAGGCGAAATCACCTGAAGACCTACAAGAAACAGAAAATCTCGAAACAAAGTGTAGAACAGTAGAAGCGAGCAGCAACAAGGGCCCGGAAATTGTATTCACGTCTTTTGCAGTGTCCGGATGCATGCGTTTTGATGGACGATGAGACGTATGTGAAGGAGGACTCAAAAACCCTTCCAGGTCCACAATACTTTACTGTCGTCGTTAGGGAGAATGTGAGCGATGCGGACAGGTCAGTTCGAGTGGAGAAATTCGGTCAAAAGGTACTGGTATAACAAGCAATATGTTCCTGTGGTTTGAAGTCAACCATTTTTTACACTACCGCAATTATATATGCAAAAATCTATCAATCTGAGTGTCTCCAGAAGAGATTGCTGCCTTTATATAAGAAGCATAGCACACCTCCACTGTTTTGGTCGGATTTAGCGTCGGATCACTATGCCAAAATCACTCTCAATTGGCTTGCGGAAAAGGGTACAAATTTCGTTGAGGAAAAAATCAATCCACCACCAACCCACCTCAGCTTCGACCCATCGAACGTTACTGGGCAATTGTGAAGAGGGTCTTCAAGAAGACTTGTAAGGCAGCTGGGAACATGCAGGAGTTAAAAAAAATTGGGCTCAAGCGTAAAAAAAATGCGATGCTACACTTGTCCTAAACTTGATGAAGAACGTTCGATCAAAACTTCGAGAATTCGTGAAGGAATACCTTAAATTCAATCCGGATCAATTTTTAGATTGAATAAAATATCGTTTTTTATCATAATTTGAATGAAAAATTTGTGGATAGCTCATTTTCGATACACTCCTTATTACCATGTAACTCCGAAAGTGATGAAAATCAGTCTTTTTGGTACTTAGAAACAATTGTATAAAAAATCGTGTTCCACGTTGCTCCCAAACATTACTTTGGCATTCAGCGCTCAAAACTCTTACTACTGGAATAAGGCGAAAAGTGTCTTACACAATAATATCGATATCTTCTTTGGAAATGGACGGATTTTGACAGTCTATGGATTGTTGGATAGCTATTACCGTGCGGAATCTAAGTATAAAATAATATTCTGTTTTCAAGGTCGATTGTGACAGATATTGTAAAAAAACTGAAAATTTCGACGTAAAACTTCGTGTAACTCAAAAAGTAAACATCCGATCTCAAAACCATTTACTAGCGTTCAGGGTGACGGGGAGACCTTTCATTTGCGACTAGTCTGATCGAGTTCGGTCCAGTCATCTCTGAGATCTTGAGCTCTACACACATACGGACTTTATGAGACATTAAAAATTATGTTATATTAGAATACTCCGAAACATTTTAAGAATACTTGAAATGAATTCAGAAGATAGAAAACTTTTGAATGAACCAGTAAAATTTTGAGGCAGAAAAATTTTGAATTTGTATCAGACAAGCTGAGATGTCGTCTAATTATAATACTGATTCTCTGACATATGTTCTCGTATACCGCTTTAGAGGAAGTCGTAATTCCCTGCTCAAAGCAAAAGTCATTCTGTTTTAAGTCTACAAGTCCAAATAACGTATTTTAC
Source organism: Malaya genurostris (assembly GCF_030247185.1). Taxonomy (NCBI): domain Eukaryota; kingdom Metazoa; phylum Arthropoda; class Insecta; order Diptera; family Culicidae; genus Malaya; species Malaya genurostris. The sequence goes on from NC_080571.1 coordinate 311,322,337, forward strand.
CGGCAAAAACCCTTCTATGAACAGAATTTTTAAATTTGAAAATCGAACCATAGAAAAACTTTCAGGAGATTCTCATGAGTGGGTGTAATCGACTTTACTGTATTAAAAGAATTTCTTTCCCTTGCTCTTAGCGAAAAGTGTTGGGTTCGCTCAACATTCAAACACGTAATATAATATTGTCATATATAAAAAAAAATTATCTGCACTGCACATTCAACAGCATTATTTCGGGAAATGATGGTATTTTGGTTTGGATTTTCCAACTAACCATCCATGTGTGCAAAATGAAACTCAAATTAAGGATTATCAAGACTTCCAGACAGTCGCTTACAACGTCAACGATCAAATTAGGTTAATTGACGATGAATGTCACATTGTTCGAGTTCTACTGATAAAGTTCACGTTTCCGAAACACACGCCTGTACGTCCCAAGTGTCTCAATAGCAAACAACAATGCCCCGTTCTTAAGTTCCAACAAAAACATGTATGTTTACCATCATAAATTCTCGAGAATTACACTAAAACCAATCACAATCCATCATCCAGCACCGTTTCGCAAACAACCTTCAATCATCGACCGTAACCGGGCTTCCGTTCGCTCGATTTAGCCGCAGTTCAATCGCACTGATTCGGCGAATTTCCCGTATTTCACAGCAATTCCCAGTAAATGCCCTTTCATTTGCATAATTGCAAAGCCACTAATTTGCCACAAGAAGGCCATACATCACTTCAACAATATGCTATCTGGAGCAGTCACCTTCCCACAGTATTGCCGCGTCGGAGCACACCGGAAACCACGCGCATATAATTGACCACATCGTTAGGAATTCTCGAGTAGAATTTGTGTCCACCGCTCGATTGACACTGGCAGGACGACTGCATACATGGTTGTTAACCATCTTGCAGCAGCCCGCCTTCCATCAGGGGGATTCGATTTATGCTCGGCGATACTACGAAAGGCACACTGCCTCTGCCGGCCAGGACTACCAAGCCCCCGAACGTCCGAACCATTCGTTGATATATAGTTATGGGAGAAAATTAAAGAGGACACTGCACTGCACATTCAACAGCATTATTTCGGGAAATGATGGTATTTTGGTTTGGATTTTCCAACTAACCATCCATGTGTGCAAAATGAAACTCAAATTAAGGATTATCAAGACTTCCAGACAGTCGCTTACAACGTCAACGATCAAATTAGGTTAATTGACGATGAATGTCACATTGTTCGAGTTCTACTGATAAAGTTCACGTTTCCGAAACACACGCCTGTACGTCCCAAGTGTCTCAATAGCAAACAACAATGCCCCGTTCTTAAGTTCCAACAAAAACATGTATGTTTACCATCATAAATTCTCGAGAATTACACTAAAACCAATCACAATCCATCATCCAGCACCGTTTCGCAAACAACCTTCAATCATCGACCGTAACCGGGCTTCCGTTCGCTCGATTTAGCCGCAGTTCAATCGCACTGATTCGGCGAATTTCCCGTATTTCACAGCAATTCCCAGTAAATGCCCTTTCATTTGCATAATTGCAAAGCCACTAATTTGCCACAAGAAGGCCATACATCACTTCAACAATATGCTATCTGGAGCAGTCACCTTCCCACAGTATTGCCGCGTCGGAGCACACCGGAAACCACGCGCATATAATTGACCACATCGTTAGGAATTCTCGAGTAGAATTTGTGTCCACCGCTCGACTGACACTGGCAGGACGACTGCATACATGGTTGTTAACCATCTTGCAGCAGCCCGCCTTCCATCAGGAGGATTCGATTTATGCTCGGCGATACTACGAAAGGCACACTGCCTCTGCCGGCCAGGACTACCAAGCGCCCGAACGTCCGAACCATTCGTTGATATATAGTTATGGGAGAAAATTAAAGAGGATCGGATATTGTAGGAAATTAAATTGTATCGAATCGAAAGTGTTATATATCACAGCATTCGTGTGCGCTTGCTGGTTCCTGAGTATCATTCCGACTGCACGTGGGACACGTGATGTCGTCCAGTTGCTCACTGATGAAAAGCTGCGTGAAGCCTGCGGCCTGCTCTCGAAATGATATTCCCTGCTGAACGTATTGATTGATAGTGCGGTGGAAGAACAGAGATCAGATCAATTTTAGGGTAGTCGAATTCGTGTCACAGTGCGTTGCTTTGATTTTGATTAACAAACATCCAAACTTCCTTGGAGGACCGTTTCCCAAAAGCACGATGGCAAAATTGCCGAATATATCAAGCATTGTGCACGATTTTGCGCTTCAGACTAACAAGCACATATTACCGAAAATCTTCATATCAATATTTTGTCAAGCACCCCAGATAATTTCCCTGGAACGTCTAACAACCTGGAAAATGCATACCATTTTCTCGAAACTGATGCATGTATTTCAAGATACTAATTATCTTTCATCGTTCAATTAAAACAATCTCCAGGCAGATTACCGTATGCACTGGATGTCGTTGTGCTTCCAGGGACACAAAGCAAAGGCAATCTGAATAATCACCGTTTTGATCTAGGTTTGATCGAAATTTTCCTGCAGTAAACTATTTTGCTCCGATTATATCATCCTAATAACAACGGATTCAATATTGATCAGATTACGCCACACACCGGTTACTTTGCTGGGATTGTATTTCCGCCACTGGAGATAGAATAAGCTTCTAACAAACCAATCTCGATTGGGCACTCGGGCTCTGCAAAACTGTGCTGGTGCGACCGCCTTTGCGCTCCTTTGATAACACTCGGATAGAGACTGAGCGACGAACCGCAGCAGAGACCTTGTAATTTATAGTATCATATCATAATTTATCTCTATCTAATATTAACTCCCATGTATCACTTGCTAGGAAACTTCGACTGAGTGGGCTTAAGTTGGCGGGTTGAACTGAACGCCGCTTTGGCTCGGTCGGGCAGGACTACCCTTGATGTTCCCAGATGTTGTACAACATATTCAGTCCCATAAGTTATGGCTCGATGCATCACGCACGAGCTGCCGGGAGTTTACGAAGGATGAACAGCATGCCGGTAGTTCTCATCTCGAATTTCTCATATCTAACACATTTAAGCCTTCATCGGAATCACACCAAGTTGCTGCTCGGTTCGGACCATCAGGAACACTGGTGGCATCAGGCTCTCCGTAGATTACGGTAGCAAACATAAGCACGCTTTTGAAAGCTACTACCTCTCGGTAGAGTAGCGGCAGACCATTGTTTCAAAATAAATCATTTTTGTTTCCATACACTGACACGAAGTTTAGTCATACCCGTGGACTTTTATAGCGGTACCCGGGAGAAAGTGAGAACCACAACTCTGGGAACCGGCAAATTCAACACGTTTGACTGCAATCATATTGAAGAGCGTGCATACTCACAGGCGAATTTATAGTTTTTGATCATCTTTTCGACCAGTTAAGTCGCCTGTACTACAGCAATTTGTCCGGTGATGTGATCTCACATCGTACGACAACAGCAGACCCTACTACGGCTTTATAAAGAGTGATAAAAATGTTGGATGGTACAGGATACAATTGGTAACTTCATAAATCCAGCAAACAACTAACATGCTCATGGGACGTACACGGCGTCCTCTTAGAAGAAATACATCCGAAATAGAGTAACATGAATTTGCTTTAGGAACAGTTTTCCAATGGTGACAATATTGCAATTATAACGAAACTGATTCGAACAGGTGTAAATACACTTTCAGGTCGGGGAAGGTTTGAATATACCTAAATTTCTGCAATTTTGACACAGATTTCACCTTCTAACTGAAAGTGTAAGATGTGTGTTTTTGGAATAGTACCGTTCACGTGGACCATTTCATACAATAACATCTATACGAAATACATGTAATTCTTGTTACAGACAGCAATGTTGTCGATAGTAAAATACTTTGTAGTTTTCCTTTTCACTATACCTATTTTCTTTCTAACTCTAAGTTCATTACTCTCAGCACGGAACAACGATAAATGAAATAATTAATTTTTTTTCTCAAAGTACTAGAAAACTGCTTACAGTCCTCAGCACATTGCAATGAAGAACCGATACTGCCAACTGATCTGTGAAAGTGCTGAAATATGCCAATCAAATCTCACATAATTGTTGGTATGTATGTGTGCATAAATTGTAATGTGTATTAACTCAATATTTCTGTTTCCCTGTCCTTTGGCTCATGGAATCATGTCCTTTTCATCAGCTCTGAAAGCCGCATACCACGTGGACAACATCGTCCAAGGACTGCACACCTAGTATTTTGATTGCATGTTAAATGTAGCTCTCCCTTAGATTGCTTTTTACTTTCTATAACATTCGTTACTTTCACTTAGTTCCTTATTGATGCTATACTCACTCATCAATCAACATTCATATCCCACTATGAGGATGCAAAAAAATACAAAATAATCGACGACGATAGAAACATTCAGAGCAGATTAGAAAAGTTAGGTTTCATCAACGAAGACATTAAAAACACAGAAGCAGTTGGTAGGATGACAAAATATCGATACGATACAGACGCACGACCCAATGATTGACTGGTTACCGGGTGAAGCAATTGAAGGCCAATCCAAGGTCACGACACCATTTTACTCCTTTGCCCATTCAAGATGTTTTTGCACATGTTTTTTACTCAACATCGGTTTATGCAAAGTACTTCGAAATTTCAAATTATTTGCCATGAAATGTCTGCGAACAGCTCCGTACGGTGTATTTAAACCTTTTTTGGTCAATTTTGAAGCACCTTCGCGTAAAGTTAATGTCGACAATACACCAATACACCGACAAAGCCGCGATTTGAAAAGTCGTAGACATTTTTCACCTCTTTAAAACGATTCACCCACTTACTCACAAACTGTTTCGACTTTTGCATGTATTTCGTCGCGGCAACGGGGGTCATTTAGGACCTTTCGGATGCGACCACAAAAAAAACTGCTTCGAAGCGCGTAGCGTACGCGGTACTCATTTTGGGAAAATCCTAAAATCGAATTGTAAACAATAGTCTGCTGATTTATTTTCGCATTGCATCAAGGACACTACTGTCCTCTGTGATAAAAAATAATATCACATCATTTCACTTTACCGATCGCGAGTAATCGTGACCACGCTCTTATGTAACAGACTGTATGTGTGTGTATGTGACAAATAATGTCACTCAATGATGACTGAACCGATTTTCTCAAATTCAAATTCAAATGAAAGGACTTAAGGTTCCACAGACTGCTATTAAATTTTAGCCCAATCCGGTTTTCGGTTCCGGAATTACAGGGTGATATGCACCAAAAAAAAAAAAGGAAAATATTGTCACACACGTTTCTCAAAGATTCCTTAACCAATTTTCACAAACTTAGATTCAAATGAATGGTTTTGTAGCCTCATACAATTTTCCTGAATTTTTTTTGGATCCGACTTGCGATTCCAGAATTACAAGGAAATATGCACAAATTTATGAAAAAATGCGCACTCAAAATTTTCTCGGAAATTTCTCAACTGATTTCCACAATCTAAGAAACATATAAAAGTCCTTAAATGTTTTTAAAAAGTCCCCGAAATGTTGATCCAAATCCGACTTCAGTTCCCGGTACTACAGGGTCCGCCATCTAACTTTTTTTTGAACTAGCGGTTATTTTGACATTGGTAACCTTAATGTCACTTCTGATTTGACAAAAACTTAGTTTTTGTCCTTCCGCTGAACGAAAATGGTTGTATATACGCTTGAGGAATGCGTGAAAATAGTGCAGTTTTACGTTGAAAATCATGATAATGTTGCGGAATATGGGCGAGAAAAATCATCTTCTCGGATGAGGCACATTTTCATCTCGGCGGGTATGTTAATAAGCAAAATTGTCAGGGTTCTGTCAAAGCTGAGTGTTATGTGGACTGTTCTATTTCTGTCAAAGCTGCTAAGTGTTATGTGGACAAGCCAGAGACAATTCAAGCCTTGAAGGACAACATTCGTGCAGCCATAGCTGAAATAAAGCTGCATACAATCGAAAATGTACTAAAAAACTGGACCGACCATATGGCGTACTGCAAGGCCAGCTGAGGCAGCCATTTGAATAAAATTATATTCCAAGATTAACCGGAAAGATTGCACTTTAATATGAAAAAAATAAACTTTGATATGTGGATATATAAAACTTCCTTGTGGACTACTACTTCCCGGTTTCCGCTTAAAAAAGCATCGATAATAGTGAAGAAAATCTCCAAAAACGAAACTCACTTCGATTTCTCTGCAACAGTTAAACCGTTTTTCGCGGGAGCGGGTCATATCGCCGAAAGCCATTTCGCCGAAAGTCGTTTCGCCGAATAGGTCATTTCACCGAGAGTCGTTTAGCCGAAAGGGTCATTTCGCCGAAAGGATCATTTCGCCTGATAACCCGCCGTCGGAAGCGCTCTTCTTTGCTTTAGTTAGATCCGAACGAAAGGTAGCGAGGTTGGACAGCACATGACCAAAACGATGTGGCGTAGCCGCATTAGATATTTTTTCATTTTCACTTAATAAACGGAAAATACCACCTACATTTGCCTGGTAAATACACCAATGCAATTGCTTTGATGCTTACTAGCTAATAGTCAACAAGTTTTCTTGGGAACTACTTTCTGAGGTTCATGAATGAATCTTTATTCAAGAGTACAACAATCAATTATTATTCAAGAAGTACAAAAGTAGGTCAACAAAACGGGCGTTAACGCTATCATCTTTCGTTTGTCTTTCATTTAAATCAATTCTAATTACGATTTGAAGACGATTTCAGCATTCGGAGAAATCCCTTTCGGCGAAATGGTATTCGGCGAAGTGACCCATTCGGCGAAATGTCATTCGGCGAAATAACCCTTTCGGCGAAATGACTTTCGGCGAAACGGCTTTCGGCGAAATGGCTTTCGGCGAAATGACCCTGATCCGTTTTTCACGAATCATGATTCAAAAGCTCTCATCGTCTTTAAATATACTGTGCAATTTCATCCTGATCCGTGCAATCTGAGCCGATTTATTATGATTCCTGATTCTGATCCTGATCCGACTTCCGGTTCCGAAATTATAGGGCGATGAGTGTCAAAACATTCTAATTGTCATTCCAAATGACGAAGCAAAACTGGTACGCGTCGGTTAGTGCGGTTTTGCTCCGTTCGCAGTGTGCTTTGTTCAATTTCCTATAGCGTGCTGGTTTGACACATGTAAATCTATATTTTCCAGGTGAAAAATATGTAAATTTGTAAATCTTTTATTCAAAGTTTATTCAATTTGTACCTATTTGTTGTATTATCACACAATCAAGATAGCGATGCTTTTCTATAGAAGTAAATGCCTTTCTCATGTAAAAAGTTTACGCAATCACTTGAAAAAATCACAAGTGAAAATTGGACCGGAGGGTTAAGTGGTTTATATCATTCGACACAATTCATCGAGTTGAGCAATGTTTGTGTGTGTGTGTATGTGCGTGAGTATACGTCAAATAATGTCACATATGAAATAAAACATCTCATAGTCCCAATGGCGGAGTTTGCCATTGAATTTCATCATGCTTTCATAGGGCAAAGTGTGTTTAAAATTGCAAATTGGAAAGGTTACGTTGGTTCATACCCAAAGAAAGCTTCCTATTTTATTCAAGATTGAAAAAAAAAATCTTGATCGAATTGAAATTTTATCTGAAACGCGCTACAATTTTTCTATGATGGCTACACTAATTTTCCGAAATTTCGAATCTAATGAAATCGTTAACAATCCATTAGGCGAATTTAACTGACTTCGGCTACACCGATTTCCGAATTCCGTTTCCGGAAGTATAGAGAATATAGAGGTTAAAAGAAGGCCAAAATGAATTTAATTAACGAAAATTCAAATTACAAGACTTATGGTCCTATACAAAATTGATGAATTTTATCCGATTCCGACTTCCAATTTTGAAATTGCAGGGTGATGAGTTTTTGAAATTCAAGCCTTCATAGATGACGATACCAAAAAATCTTCAAAGTTGGGCTCAAAACTTTTTCAATTTATTCGTCAAACTAATTTATTGACATACGAACTATTTTTAGTTTAGTCTGAATATCGTTTCAGAAAATATCATAAATAAGGACAAAAACTTGAAAGAGGAACTCACTTCTACATCTCATGGAATGCTTAATCGATTGTCACACGTTCAGATTGAAAGGAATAATTTTTAGGTTTTATACAATGTCTATCTTCAATTCGTCTTGCAGTTTAAAAATTTTAAGAACAGTGCATTTGAAATGACGGTCATTAAAATAATTTCATGAAAACTGAACACAGCGAAGAATATTTACCCGAGAAACATATGCTGGTTGAAGAAAAAAGGTATCATCTCACTGCTAGGTGCATTAAGAACATATTTTATACTAAAATCGAATGGAATTAACAATATTCTTTTCACGCAAAATTTGTAATTACGCGATGCATTATTTATTTACGAGAGATTTAGCATCCGCACTCCGGACTTTGCACGTGAATTGAGGTTCCAGTGCATACAGAAGATGTGGTGGTTAAAATGTAAGACATAAACTAATACTCGTCAGCACTGTAAAAGACACACCTCTTTCAAACTCTTTGGGCCTGGTTTAGTACATACAAGTAAAACTACATAGTTCACTCAAATGTTGATACAGGTTTTAGCTCTTCCAGAATCTTAGTTTACTATATTATTACGCTTTATTGTTCAAATTTTATATTCCATCAAATGCTCAAAGTGTTAAATGATGCATTTGTGCAAACATTAAAACCATATTGAAAACCATCATATGTAGTGCTAATAACACGGATAATACTAGTGATATTAATAATATTTTCCGCTCGATTTTACTGCGGTCAATGTGGTGCGGCTCTCAGTGATTAAAGCCAAAGCCAACACCCGTCGGCTGGGAGAAGACAAACAGAATCGGAATAAAACCACTGCTGCATTCGGAAGCATTTCCACAGGCGGGGGAATATATTCCACAATTCGCATAAAAACCACAACCGGATGTCGGTGATGATAGGATGTGTGTTTTGTACCGTTTTCTCTCTCCGTACAACTCAAACAACGGATACGCTGCAGTGCGGTAGAATCGAAAGTGGTGCAAACGCCAAAAGACAACGTCCGACTCCGAAAAGTGCGATCCGGGTGCGGTGCAGCGGTTGACGCAAACGAAATTTCATCACTAACCGACCACTCGTTGCGGTAGGTATCATCTGCTGGTAGCCCCTATGACCACAATTATTCCCTGCGATGACCGGTAACTGGTGCCGATGACTGACGTGACAGCAAGTGACATTTTCCAGATATCATCGCAATGACACGTAATACGGGTAATCGAGTGAAACCACTTCGGACTGTTGATGGACAAAAATTACCGTATTTCTCGAAAAAAAAAACAAATTCAGCTCCGCTGACAAGAAAATTAATTAAAACTGACGAGCTTCCCTGCAGGGAAAATTTTAGCTGTTGCTGGGGCTAGCATTTGCAAACTTTGTCTGACGAAGATCCTTCATTTTGTTTGTGCTGCGACTGTTAGAACTCGGCCAGTTCCTCATCGGTATGGCTGTCGACAGACGGGGATAAAGGTTTCGCCGAGATAGAAATTTCCGATGCTGCTGCTAAGTGCATTCCCCTTCCATCAGCAAATAGGAATTACATTCTCGTTCCAAGCCACGCTAAGATAGGGTGGAATGCATCCGAGACGGATTTCGAGAAGCGAATACAGCGCCTTCGTCTCGAAGAATGCTTCCGTAATAATGTTTTCCAAACCGATGAAAGTTCGAGTTCATTTCAAAAGTTTTTAATTGAATTCCACTCCCGAACTAGGTCCAGCTTTATTCCAACCGGGCTGGACGCGTGGTTGGGTCGACTGCAACCGAAATGGGGGAACCGGACGGGACTGTTCAATTGTACCCTGGGCACTGTCTAATCCATCTATTTGATGGATCCCGTCAAAGAGTGTTTCGAGAAGATTTCATTAAAAGTTTGGTCCGAGGAATTTATTTCGAAAACAATTACGAAATGCTTCCAGACAAGGTATGATGGACAATGAAGAGCAAGAGCTCCTGGGAGGAATCTTACGCCTTCGTCACGTCGTCGTTTCCGTTGTCGATGCTGGCGGATGGTCGTTAATGTTTTTTTTTTATTACCTAATGCGGGGGAAGCGCAGTACGAAAGACCGATGATCACCTACATTTTTGCGACACATTTTCCTTGTCAAAAGAATACTTTTATATGTTTTAAAAGTAGACTGTAATGTTGTACGGTGGGTATTTGGTTTTATTAGAAATGTTTCAGATTTTAGTTGAATAAAAATATTAAAAAATTTTTTGTTCTCGGAATTGATTTTTATATAAATAATCAATGTCCAAACTTTATAGCCGTTGGTTTATGGTCTTGAATGGAATCACCAAGAGATGATAATCGAGCATAAGGAAGCTGCATTAGAACAATCCCTTGGCCCGTATATCAAGAGGATCGGAAAAAAACTCTTTCAAACTTCAACACTCACTACATGGACCATCAAAAGTCAATACTGTTTTTTTTCTTTTCCAAGCACGATGTCTACTGGAACGTCCTGATGCTTTATTTGGTTAGACATCATCTTCCCTTTCTAAGCCAGACAGGTTACGCAATCACTCAAAACATAACTTTTCACCTGTGGTCGATGAGGGTTGAGTATTACCAAATTCTGCTGTGACAGCTGGTTTAAACGTGATGGGAAAATGGCGGTGTATTATTATAAGCATGGGTGTGTAAAAATGCCATTCTTTTCTCTAAGAAAAAGGTCAGAAACTTAGATTAAAATTACATATACAACGCCCACATCAACTGTACTCGAAATAAGAGAATTTTACAGGTTAAAAAGGATTCCATCAGCTGTACAATGCGCATTTAAATCGCATTGTTTGAAAGGTGTTGAACCTATGAGACTGGTTATCAATTGTGGACTTTTCACCTAGAGTGGTCTCGTGTTTCAAAATTAGTAAACCCTGTAACCCTGTAGTTCTGAAACCGGAGGTCGGATTCTGATCAAAATCAATAGCGAACAATGAGTTCATAAAACTTTTCATTTCAATCAGGGTCTATGGATATCGTTTAAATTGAGTGCACACTTTTTGATTATTTTTTGCACATATCATTTTGTAACAGCAAATCAGAAAGTTGGATACGGATGAAGTTCTGGAGCAGACTATCAAACCAATTGTACAAGTTTATTCAAATCGGTTAATTCTTTTCGAGAAAATCGAGTACACATTTTTGCCACTTATGCACTTATACAAACTCAGACTTTGATTTCAAAACTGGTTTTCACAGCTATTGCATGATTTATCATTAACACCTACATGAGAAATTCTATTTTGAAGTATTTGTATTAGGAATCGCAACGGGAAACTCAGGAGCTGGAGTTCGGATTAAGATAAAACTCTTCATATCATAATCTAAAATCTTTCATATGAATCTATCAGTAATCAGAACTAATTGGCTCCAGTGGCACTTTCCCCTAGTTATTTGAAGATTTATGTCTTGCCGTGGCTTCTCATCACCTTCTAATAATAGGAACATGGAAAGGAAATGTGAAATAAATCGTTCTGCATCCACAAAATGTTACTCAACAATCTGAAGTTGTCAAAATGCACATTTAATAAAACCTTCATCTCCAGAGAGGATTTAGAGATTTCACAGCTTTCTGCTTTCCTGGAAGAATGCAAAACGATTCGCAATATAACAGTTCTGCTGAAAAGTTCGTATCGTTTAATAGAAACACACATTTTTTGCCAAAATTCGTTTTCATTATTCAACATAATTGCCATCAGAGGCGATACGGCGATTATAGCGATCTTCCAACTTTTCGATACCATTTTTGTAGTACGATTTGTCCTTTGCCTCAAAACGGGCCTCAGTTTCAGCGATTACCTCTTCATTGCTTCTAAATTTCTTACCAGCGAGCATTCTCTTGAGGTCTGAGAACAGGAAAAAGTCACTGGGGGCCAAATCTGGAGAATACGGTGGATGAGGGAGCAATTCGAAGCCCAATTCGTTCAATTTCAGCATGGTTTTTCGTTGTTGTCTTTGATCGATTGTGAGCTCACGCGGCACCCATTTTGCACAAAGCAAATATTTCCAAATATTCGTGAATAATATGTTCAACACGTTCCTTTGATATCTTTAGGGTTTTAGCTATCTCGATCAACTTCACTTTACGGTCATTGAAAATCATTTTGTGAATTTTTTCACGTTTTCATCGGTAACAGCCTATTTTGGACGTCCACTGCGTTCATCGTCTTCGGTGCTCATATGACCAGTACGAAATTTTGCAAACCACTTACGAATTGTTGCTTCGCCCGGTGCAGAGTCTGGATAACACTCATCAAGCCATTTTTTGGTATCGGCGGCATTTTTTTTCATCAAAAAGTAGTGTTTCATCAACACACGAAATACCTTTTTATCCATTTTTTCACAATAACAAAAGTAGCTTCACTCAAATGCAATATCTCACAAACTAATAATCAGACAGCTGTCAAATTTATACACGTATCTTTTGAAGGTTGGTACTAACTGAAAATGGTATGGATTTAATTCTAGTGGCGCCCTCTCATAGAAACGATACGAACTTTTCAGCCGATCTGTTATATGAATAGAAGTAAATTCGGCACCCCATATGATAAGCCAAATAATCTGCAACAACATTTTAGAGTAGAAAAGTAAGAGATTAATTCACTACAGGAGGAACGATGAGCTCCTCTGGCTATTACACTATACCACATTGAATCAGAAACGGTAAAATATCTTCCAATTATAGCTCCACATACACAGATTCATCCAACCAAAAACCCGGATACTTAGCTGCGTCAATGCAGGACAGTCACATATCACTTACACAAATCACAGAAGAAATACTCAGTACACTGAATAGTAGCCTTGCGATAGTTGAGTTTACAATGTTCAGTCGGAGCTCTAACCATAATCCTGCAATGATGCTTGGAAAAATACAAATGGCATTTTGACATTTTCAGATTCAAACTTGGTAAAAACGCTGTTGTCTGAGCGCAAGTTTGCAAGTCAGTAGTGTCAGTAGCTGGCATGATTGGATGCAGCCCAAGAACGAACTAGTTGACAGTGATAAATTTGAATCTTTCATTCGTAATTCCAGCTCTAGCCAACTCATCCGAGATAGTTGATGACTCACAAATATCAATGGCGGGTGAAATCCCAACTGCATAATCCATCTTATGAGGTCCTCTCTCTTAGGATAAAGATGCAATAGTTACATCACCCTGCATTTGAAACTCAGATACTTGAGTAAATCACGTCGCCTTCTCAAAAAACCTTACCAGAGGCTTTTTGTTTTGCAAAACCAACAAAAGACCGATGATCGTTAGTGTTCAAGAGAGATAAGAAAGATTATGTAGAATATCACACTTCGCTTGGCAACGTGCTGAACTAACACTATAAACACTAAGTATTGTATGAGAGTAAACAAATAGAAATGAATGTATTATTGGTAGCTTAAGCTCCGTTGGACAACCCACAAATGTTCTATTTACGACTGTCTTTTTTAGGCTTCTGCAGTTAATCGGTCATCGACACGGAAATAAACCTTAACTTGCAAGCTCCCGTTTTAGTAGCTTCTTACGACATAGTGTTATTCTTAGCCAGTTGAGAACCGCTATCGACACCACACGGTTATCTAGGCTGCTCAGAAAGAAAAGTTGACATTGAGGATCAATTTACATTGGAGTCCTAGCAGCCGAATTAGTTTCATATGAATCTCAGTTTGTTTTTTTTTATTTAAAAGACATTTTTATTCAGGCCTATTTGCGTACAAGCTCTACGTGGCCGATCGAGCCGATTTTTTAAATAAAAAATTTTTTGGTATTCGATTTCGTTGTCACCCTTTTTCTAGGGGGAGAGGAGCTTCCATTTTCCTCCTGCGAGGATTGAGGGGCACTTTGTTCGTGGCTCGTCTCGTCGTCCATTGACGCATCGGTGGTATTGTTGATTTCCGTCTTTTTTCGTTTTCTTTGTTATTCGCAGTCTTGATCTCGTTGCGAGTTACTGTAGAAGCCGCGTTTGAACATAATGTACACAGAGATGTCAATCTCCTGTGACGAAGAGCAAGAAAAATTTCTCCCCTCGCACTGACAGCTTCTACGAGAGCTCTTCTCTTTCACATATATACACCACTGTTGTATAAAGTGTGCACGCATCATGAGTGCGTTTGTTTATTTCCTTTTACCTCTTCCACTGAGTCGCACCAAAGTGCTAGAGCATTAGCTAATAAATTCTCTGGTACACGCCGGTGAGCACTCTGGTGTATGGTTTGCGAAGAAGAAGCGTGGGGCACGCAAAATCAGCAAAATAAAACAATTTATCGTTAAATTTTTAGTTTTCATTGCAAATTTTTCATAGCAAGGCCAGATCTATTCTGTATTAATTGAAGTTCACTGAAGTGTTCGCTCATCATCACGCGCCAGTGATCACTTGGGTTTATTTAGGCGAGAGCACGTGAAAGCGATTCGTGCGAAGAGAATGTTATTCTCTCGCACCAGCTTCTTTCAACACAAGCACACACTCAAAGTCTGTCTATCTGGACACTGAGAAGAAGTGCGCTTTCCTCTTTGTGTGGAGCGAAGCAAATGTATCCGCAGTGTATAATTGAAACCTACGCCCTGGTGTATCACTCTAGTGAAATGCCATCTCTGAATGTACACACAGTTAGACGCCTTGTTGAATTGAATTTCACTTCCATTATTAGCGTCTAGATGCATTCGTTCTTTAAGATTTCAATTTCATTTGCTGCTGGTCTAACTTTGCAGCGCTTGAAATCAATACAAATTAAATTTGGTCTTGTAGGCCAAGTACCAGGCTTTGTTAAATCGTATTTGCCCATTTCGTACACTCTATTGTTCACTTACATTTTGTCATTGTTTCTGTTGTCTCGACCGTAAACGATTTGCGACTGTGTCGAAAGAGATGCGAGCACGAACTGAATCTAAGTTTGTGTAAATCCGTATTGTCACCACTGGAAAAATTACTCACTCAAGCATTATATAATTGCGATGAACGGCTGAAACGGATAAAAACATTAGGAGCAAAAACCGAACACAGATTTTGCAATGCAAGAAATGTTTAATAACACCTTTTTTGCAAGAACAGGACCAAAAAACGTGATTAATCCATCTAGCAGTGAGATGATACCTTTTTTTATCAATCCCCATGTGTTTTTTGCATGAATATTCTTCGGTGTTTAAGTTTTCATTACATTATTTTAATGACCGTCATTTTAAGCGACAATTTGAGATTGTAATCACTCATTACTCTGTAATGTCGAAACTGCAAATACAATCGAATTTAAATCTAGAAGTGTGATAATCGATTAAACATGCCATGATATGTAAGTTCCACTTTAGAGTTTACGGTAATTTAAGGTACTTCAAGAGCCGGTATTCAGGAACCAGCATAACCCAAACCGATTCGTATGGCCATATGACGAATAAATTACAGTTTTGAGTACAACTTTGAAGCTTAATTGGATAAAATTCATTAATTTTTGTATGTATTTATGAAATTAATTAATTTTGTATATAAGTTTATTTTAATTTGAATTTTTGTTTCTGAAATTTGATTAGGCTTTTTTAGAGAAAACGATTGAGCTATGAGAAACGATTTTATACTGGAACCGGAATTCTAAAATCGGTGTGGCCGAAGTCAGATAAATTCACCTGAATAGCTGTATAGTTTACATTTGTTTCAAAATATTTGAAAATCAGTGAAGACATCTTTGAGAAATCATAGCACGAATTAAATTTTTAGGTGCCTTCTGAATCGACAACTGAATACCACTAAAACTGAAAAAGGTTAATTTTTTTTATCGACTATCCAAATCTGCTAACCCGATAAACCTGATTAATTTATGTGGAATAGACATTTTTATACTAATCACCCTGTATCCCCGAAACCGGAAGTTGGATCTGACTGAAGAGCAAGATGTTTTAAAGAATCTTGAAACTTTTCATTTGCATCTTAGATGATTCTTAGATTTCATTTGAATCTTAGATCGGTTCAGCCATCTACGAGAAGAATGAGTTACACAATTTTGATTTCGTTTCATATATCATCCTGTAGTTCCGGAACCAGAGGTTGGAACCAAACGTAATTCAGGAACTTTGTTTGGGAGCATACGAATTTTCGTATGAATCTGAATTTGTAGAAAAGAAATTTTCAGAGAAAATTGAGTGAAATTATTTGTCACACACGCATTTGCTGATCTCGACGAACTGATTCGAATGGTATATGGATGTTATGTTCTTCCAGCATTTACTGCTGTATGTAGTTGAAAACAATATAATTAAAAAAAATCTGCCATCATCTGGTTTATATATGTCATATTCGAACGATTATGTTGCCAAAAACGAGCCGTGCTTAAATCGGTCCGAGGCAAATTGTCATGAAAAAGGATGCTGTACACAGTCTTTTTGGTACTTAGAAACAATTGTATGTAACAGTATAGAAAATCGTGTTTTCCGTTGCTCCCAAGCATTTCTTTGCCAGACAGCGCTCAAAACTCCTACTGCTGGAATAGGGGGAAAAGTCGTTTACACAAAAATTTCGATATCTCCGTTAAAAATGGACGGATTTTAACAATCTATGGCTTGTTGAATAGGTATTATCGTGCGGAATCTAAGTCTGAAAACATATTCTGTTTTCAAGGTCAATTGTGACAGATACTGTCAAAAAACTGAAAATTTTGACATAAAACTTCGAATAACTCAAAATGTAAACATCCGATCTCAAAACCATTCAATAGCGTTTTGGGTGACGGGGAGACCTTTCATTTCCGACTAGTTTGATCAAAATCGGTCCGGCCATCTCTGAGATCTCGACCTCTTAGTTGACAACACACATACAGACACACACACATACACACACACACACACACAGACATTTGCTCAGTTCGTCGAGCTGAATCGATTGGTATATGTCATTCGGCCCTCCGGGCCTCGGAAAAATTTTCGAAAGTTTGAGCGAATTCTATACCTATTTTTTATATATATAAAAAAAGGTAAAACAAAAAAAAATCAGTTCCACCAATCGCTCTAAAACAGAAATATAAACCATCGAATTGTCTGAACTAGTTAAACATTTGAACTGTCTGATTTTAACCAGTAGCTTCAAATAAAGAGATGGCTTTTTGGTCAATTGGTTTCTCGTCAAAACATTTATTTTTCGTTAAAGGCCAACGTTTCGAAGGTTATACCTTCATCTTCAGGGCAAAACGACTACAAATATATTTCGTCAAGTATGGTGTAACATTTATAATATTTGGTTGAAAAACAGCTACTCTACAACAAGCACTTCCCACGCACATCGACTTCGATTGAGCATTGACGAAAAATATTTGTAGTCGTTTTGCCCTGAAGATGAAGGTGTAACCTTCGAAACGTTGGCCTTTAACGAAAAATAAATGTTTTGACGAGAAACCAATTGACCAAAAAGCCATCTCTTTATTTGAAACAACATTAACTGGTCGCACCCGCATGAAATAAATTAACCAGAAGCTAAAATCATCCGCGATTTATTCCAGCCTTAGAAAACATGTTTTTTTTTCGACTTTTCTTCATCGACTCGTCAGGGAAAGCAAAGCCTTGGTATTACATTCCTGTAGTGGAATTTGACCTTCTGTTTCAACAGACTTCGCAGCCGATTCAGAGTGTACAAAACCATTGCATGGCTGGTGCTACGATTCTACTGATACTACGAATCCTTCCAGGTCGGGGCTCGAATATACGACAACTGGTTTGTAAGATCAGTGCCTCATGCATTGAACCGCCAACCCGGATATGAATATCACTTGAAAATTACTAACTTGGGGAGGTACACTTTGGAACTCTGCCAACATAAAGTTTAAATTTTATTATCAAGTGGAACTGTTTAGCTGCACTAGCGGCTCAATTTTCTCTGCTACGAACTGACTGACCAAAGACGAACATTGAAATAAAATCGCATCTTTTTCCAAAAAATAATCTTTCCTGTGAGACTCTGCTTCATTTGGCTTCTCCAAAATATGTTTCCACTCAGTCGTTGCAAAAACTGAACTTAGTTATGGCTTTACGTCAAATCAACTTTACGTCAAATCAACTAAAATTATTGAATTGTTAAAAACAAGTACGGTTTAATTTTCCCGTACCAATCTGAAAGAGGAAAGAGCAGAGTATCAATCAGCTTTCATAGGGTTTATCGCTGACGATAGCCAAGCAGCTAATGGCACAGTAGAGAAGGCAGCAAGTGATTATAAATACTATTGAGTGCTTGAGCAGAATAATAGGTTTAGAGCGAGAAGACTAGTGATTGTTGTCTGATGAACAGAGAAGATGTTTGGATATGGGATACCGGTCGTGAGGCGACCTAGGATTTAGACCATGTTCGATGTACGCTAACCAAATCCAGTCGTGTGATAGAGCCGTGTCTATAACAGCTTCAGGGTGGCGATATGGTAACCCATATGCACGAATTGCATAAGAATTGCATTTATGTTTCCACTCAGTCATTGCAAAAACTGAAATTAAATCTGTTTAGTTGAATAAATAGAAGACATATATTCCCTACAATTGATCGACCGTTTATAACCTAAAGTTTTATGAACAAAAGATATTACTCTTATATCAAAATAACTACAAGCGGGTAGATCAAATAAATACATAGTTACAAAATATATGTGATTTCATGTTGGTATCATACATCGGTTTCGCAGTTAGGAGCAACACTGAAACTCTGTCTATTCCTAATTTTCATTATTTCAGCATACGTTTGATTATACTGTTGAAACGTGCTATATGAGTTGCATTAGTAGGTTCTACTCCAACAGTAGATATTTCCCGAGTTGGTGGTCATATGCGTAGTGTTGCTAGTAATGAAAGCCAGTTGCGTGTGTTCTTGCTGTGCAATGGATCTGTGCACTAATAATCTTCTGCGATGTCTTTTGGTATGATCAAATTCCACAAAATAAATGTAATCCCAAAACAGTTGCCTACTGTAAATTTACTGCAAAATCAGTAGGAAACAGTGTGCAATCTGACAAGACCATCATCAAAACGTACTTTCAAATTCCATACGATTTTTGGAACAAAAAATCAACTGATACAGTTGTCTCTGAAAAAATCATTTCACTTCATTGTAAAACGTGTTTGCACATAAGAGATGGTTGGGTTGCGGGTATTTGTACCTAAAATCCGACTCGAACCCGAACCTCCTACCCGTTGGGTTCGGGTTCAGAGAAAATTGTTTGTCGTGTTTAAGACGGGTTATGACTTTTCGGGTACGGGTTGGGTTCGGGCTCAAAAATTTTGGTAGGGTTTCGAGTGGGGCACAAAAATTTTGTTTGCAGTGTTCGGGTCTGATAATGATTTTTATTTTTTGTCGGGTAAACGGGTCAGGTTCGTGTTTCAAAGAAAAATTATTCGCGGGTACGGGTTAAGGTTTTTTTGTTATTTTCGATCGGGTACGAATCCTTCCTTTTGTTTTTAAAGCCTTTAGAGACAGATTTGAAGCCTATTTGTATACATATTATGCTAAAAAACTGACCTTAAAAATAACACTCATAGAAACCAATCAAAATGTAACAAAAGATACTTCTCTGAGCGGTTAGTGGCATGAACTATATCGATTCAAAAGAAAAAATTTATTCCATTTAATTCTAGCTTATTTTAAAGTCTACTATTTCACCCCCAATGTCACGAGAAATACATAGGAAGCCAACCAGCCTTTAAGGTGAAATGTAGCGGAATGCGTGAATAGCGTTTTTGATCAATTATTCAAAAACTAGACCGATTTTCGAAAAACCAAAAACACCTAAGTTTTCGAAATCAAATTTATCACAACTAAGTATTCTTAGAATTTTGAAATTTTGCTTTGCCGAGCCGTAATTGGTTTTTGAAATGTATAAACGGTTGCTATTCCGTTCCACGGGGATGATTTTAGAACTCAAAAGTAGTGTTTGTAGCAGAATTTCACAAAGAGTCTGAAAATGCAACTCAAAATTATAAAGTTTTAGCCAAACAACCGAAATTTGAAAAAGTTTACATAAACTTTTTCGCATTTTTTATTGCTTGCGCGCTGCTGTTTCGTATTGAGGTGGTGTTAGAAATGCACGGTGGACTCGGTGGCATTACATCGTGAGCAAAAATTACATATTAAATAATGACGCGAATTTATGCAGCATTGGGTTTTGTGTTGAAGTGAAAGCGAGTTGAATAGAATAAAATGTATATTGTTAGAAATCGATTATTTTCCAAGTAACTGTCATTTATAATGCTAAAAAGGTCCAACTCTGTTAAGCTCAATGCATTGATGTTGCTGAAGCAATAATGCTTGGCTGTGTAATATCATATAATAGGTTTAATTTGAGATTGTAGCAATTTTTATAGCAAAACTAAAACTTCAACATTGACAGGCTACTGAATGAAATTTATACAAGCCAAGTATTATCGTTAATGTGGAATATTTGAAAATATAACTTTTATATAACCTGTGATACAAACAATGTGGCCTGGTGAACTACTGGCAAGGTTATCGAAAATACTTGAATGTTCGCTTGTCTTCAATCGTTCTTTTGAAGAAGAATCCATGCTTGCTACTATCCATTACGTCCTGTCTTTTTTACAAGCCAACATAACGAGAGGTAAGCCCACTGCGCTCAATCACTGAAAAAAGTTCAGGTTTCTATGTGTCAGTTTTTCTTGTTATGCTTTGTCCGACGGTTCGTTCGACTGAAGCGGATGAAATTTTGCGCCCATTTTATGACGCTACATTTCACCCTAATGGAAGCTTTTCTTTCACAATTATGATTCATAGAATACTCACCTTGTTCCACTGGGAAAAAATGCTGTATTAAAAGATTTAAATAATTTATATCGTTTATTCATACCCGGCTTTAACCCAGTTGCGGTCGTTCGACTGAGTATTAAAAGAGAAAAAAATAATCTTCGTTATTCAGAAGCTCAATGGATATTCGGAACGAACAATTCAAACAACCCTTGATAACAAAAAGTAAAACTGTTGATGAAACAATCACAACCTTAATCCAACCATCAGAAAATTTCAGAAGAATATCAGTAAAATTCAATCCTGATATTACGCATTCGCTCAAAACCAAAGTCAAAACCCTTCTTAATCCACCTAGAGGTGTGATAATGCCTTTCTCTTTCTTCAAAATAGTCTCATGATTTTTATATCTTTTTATAAAATAATTTCTCACACTAATTCGGGCTCATTTTTGAGTTTGATTTTTAACTTTGAGAAAAGTGACGCTAATCGAAAAAAACCCTTTTAGTCCACTTAGTGGAATTTTCATAGATCTTGAAAAATCACCATTTACATGAAATTTCCGAAACCGAAAAAAAATTTTTTGATGTCAAAAGTCTTAGAATTGCATGAAACGTCGAGATTTATTTTCATACTGGAATAATTTTTTTTCGATAAATTGACTTTCTGGGATCTCAAATTTTCAGAAAGTCGATTTTTCGAAAAAAAAATTTTTTAGAGAAAAAACACTAAATCTCGATGTTTCATGCAATTTCAAGACGTTTGACATCAAAAAAATTTTCCTAATTTCGGAAATCTCATGAACTCCCCTCTATGGTAATTTTTCAAGTGCACCCCTTCCGATTAAGGTCAAATTTCGCATGCGGACTTTTTTTGAGGTACTTAAACTTTTGAAAAATATCGCTTATCTAAATTAGTGGTGATCCCACAATATTGGCACTCTTAACATATATACATTAGAGCGATAAAAGACAACGTGTTTTGTAGGTTTTGTCACTTATACCATTATATCTCCGGAACCATAAGTCACAGCCATTTGATATTCGACTTGATCAATGGCCCAACAGTAGCTTTCAAACGAGTCTAAGCGTCTTAATATCGGTTAAGCCATCTCCGAGAAATTTGCGCGGTAAAAAATCAACGCGTTTTGTCGGTTACATCACTTATAACATCATATCTCCGGAACCAAAAGTCACAGCCATTTGATCTTCGAAATTGATCAATGGCCTAATAATAGCTTGCAAATATGTCTAGGTTTGTTGAAATCAGTTCAGCCATCTCCGAGAAACTTGCGCGGTAAAAAAACAACACGTTTTGTCGGTTACGTCATTTATACCATCATATCTCCGGAACCAAAAGTCAAAGCCATTTGATCTTTAAACTTGATCAATGGCCCGACAGTAGCTTTCAAACCAGCCTTAGCTTAAAATCGGTTCAGCCATCTCTAAGAAAATTGAGCAGTAAAAATATCTCGAAAAGTCCACATACATACACACACATACACGCACACAGACATTTTCCGATCTAGTTGAACTGAGTCGAATGGTATATAACACTACGGGTTTCCGAGGCTCCGTTTGAAAGTAGGTTTTTCCAGCAATTCTAATACCTTTCTATAGAGAAAGGCAAAAAGTTTTGTTTGGATTTATTATTCAGCAGTAATATCGATTAAATATCGATTAAATCTGTACTAGGATCTACTAACGACCAGACAGATAATTTGAAAAAAAAATCGTGATATATAAAATTTCGTGTTCACATTGCGACAAAAAATACATTGGACAAAGGAAAAGAACACTGGACTTCCGTTTCAATGAGCAATTCGCAGAGATTTCGAAAAAATCTAAAGTAGCTGAACCTGCCTTTATTGAAGATCATGAACTTACGATGAATTACTTCAAAATTGTAGAACAAATTTCGAACCCATGGAAACTAGACGTACACACTTCGAAAAAGTCTTGTAACTGTACATCTTTCAAGATGCACATAAATGGAACATCGTATTTCTTACAAATTTATATTCAAGAACATGTAAAATTGCGTGATTTGAAAATTGCAGTAGTTTGAAATCGAATGAACAGCAACAGAACGAACGACTTGAACCGAGAAACATTAGATCACAACGCATGTCAGTTAATCGACTGAACCACAGAAGCCCATATCCGCTTGATGAATAATTGTCCCATTTAAATCCACACAGCGGCAAATGGTAGCCGAGTGCACATTACACTCGGAGCCTGTAAAATTGAAAAAAAGTTGCAAGTGGAATTTTGCGTCATTTGAAAAGTTAAGCAGTTATAAATTGTATCGTTTGTGTAATCATGTCACCTGTTAAATTCATATTTTTTCTGTGTAATACAAAAGAGACAGCGAAACACTTTTTTTTCAGCGGACTAAGAACTGATACATTGAACTGGCGAAATGGTAAAGACTCTTAAAATATAGTGGAATAAAATGATTTTTTTTTTATTGAATCGATCCAAAAAATAACGCAATTGAAATTGAACAGCGATTTCAGGGTTAAGAACAAAATGTTCCCAGATACTGTTTTTAATTTAGTAATATTTGTAGTAAACAGTAATCTATCTACAAAACCTGTGACGAACACATTGTTAAATTTTTATGATGATTCGGTGTTTTTATGGTTCGAAAAATATTTGAATCAGAAAAAAAAGACTTGTCAGACGAATTCAGAGCATAGAATAGAATACCACGACTTTAAAATATAGGCCGCTCACGTTAAATGCAATATTGATTTTATTTGTACTCAATTGCCGCAATTAAAATAATCACAATTATCTTTTTCAGCACTCGAGTCTACACTCGCTTATTACAGTGTAGCGTGGGAAGAGTGCGGATAAATATAAATTGATAATGCTGGCAAGGTTGTCAAGAGCACTACACACCGATAATATATTATTCGATAGCAGCTTATGCGTCGAAGCGCAGCTTTTTATATGTTTCTATGATTTTTATCAATTTCCTGTGGAATGAGTGCACAGGAAATTGATATTTTTATTGAAATTACCAATGAGTAGCTGTCACGCATGATTTCGATATCAATGGTAAACGAGATTCGAATGCAACGATAATCTTTCTATGTAAATGGATTTGTATCACTATTTTGCAGTGTGAAAATGTGATGGAAAACTAACTAGTCATTTGCCTCTTGGGGTCAGTCAAATGGTTTGATCCTATATGAGGAGTTGGGAACTGCACACAGGTAGGCTGCATGGAAAGTTCGGGCTCAGAAAAATGTATACCTACCACCAATACTTCTTCAATCTCGCTTCACTTGATTGATCCATTTTACTTATTGTATTCATTTTTTTCTTCTGCTTTTCCATCTCATGTATGGAAATCCTTAGCTAGGATAAAATCTTCTATATCTGCTTAACGTATTGACTTGAAGTATAAGATGGAATGTGGAGCACAAGTTTGATAACATTTTTCATTAGCTCCGGATCGAAGATACTATCTATAATTATGTTGCAATTTGTTGATTGCAGGACGAGTAATCAGTAAAATAATCATACGTACGTATAATGAAATTGTGAACTTAAAAAAATAGGTTGGTTCTGAGTTTAGTAAGAAGTGTGAATTCATACAAAAAATCCTCACCTATCAGTGTCCTGCTGGGGGACGGGTATAGCGTGATGGGTAAGTCGATGCCTTTCACGCAACCCGCCTGGGTTCGATTCCCAACCCCGGACATAGGGTCAGAAAGTTTTTCTGGCCCGAAGAGGTGAATGACATTAATGTTAAAGCCTCTATAATTGAAACAAAAAAAAAAAGTGTCCTGCTGGGAGTTGGACACAAATTTCTACAAAATTATGACATACTAGGCAGTGTCCGTACAAAGTTGAACATGTGCGCTAATTTTGTTTCATTAGGTTGCTCTATGTGTTGTACTTCACATTCAGACTATCCAGTCCAATTTATGTGGAAATTTGTTTTAGTAAACTTTCGCTTCGACTATTTCATTTATTTTATTGGACAGATAGTGATAAAAATTAAATAAATCCTCTATGTTCAAACCTATAAACTTTCATTTGCAAAATTTCTATATCATATTTGTTGCGTAATATAAATACCTATAAGCATTGTCATAAAATCAGGTGGTAAAAAATTAGCACTTGAGTTATTATATTTCGTAGATATAAGTACGTTTGGCTCAAATTGATTAACTCCTTATGAGTTATGATGGGATAAGTTGAAGAAGGTTTATGTGCTTTACCGTGTTAGGAAAAAATCAAATTTCGAAAATCGCACCTAAAATTTTTCACAAGTGATTTTCAGACAAAAAAAATCATCGACCAGTAAACTCACTGCAGATAAGATCGGTACTGAAAACTGAAGTTCAGTTTCTCAAACAAGATTCTCACTAGAACTTTTGGGAAATGAATTTTCATAGTCGTTATATCACAACCCTTTGCATAATACATGATGAATAAATTCACCGGTGAACGAAAACTGAACCATTCTGAAAATGTTCAGTTACCGTAGGGTGCTTGATAAGTGAATCAATAGTGTTGATGTATTTGAAATTTATTTGGTGCTACCGTGGTTATAATGATAGTAAAACAATCACAGAGCATGACATGCAGCTGATTAAAATACATCAAATACACCCAAACCTCCGTTTACGGAAACGTTTTTCACGTTACCTCTTTTTACGTAACTTTTTTTACGAACAAAATCCCAAATAACGTACACTTTTTTTACGAACCTACTACGTAAAAAAGAAATTATTGCATACAATGAAAATCATTTTCGGCTTACAGTGGGGTCTCGTACAACGCGGATTCGGTTTTGCTGGTATTCGTTGTTGCCGGATTCGTTATTGCCGGATAACCGCGATAAAAGGGGCCCAGAGCATATGGGATTTCGACTGATTGGGGCTGTGAACGGTTATCTCGCTTCTGTCGACAGATAGCGCCACACAATCTTCGGCAAACTTGTTGTAGATACTTAGACCAACAATTTAGTGTAGTTTGACAGACAATTGGTTGAGAACTGCTCCGCCAGGGGCACTTTGAAAAATACATGATATAAATCGTTCGCTTAACACAGACAAAACGATTTGAGCTTCAAGTAACTCGCAAATTATAGTATTTTGAAGAATGCGGGAATTCAAAGTTTGTCAAACAGCAAATGTTTTAACTCGGAATCACTTCATTAGATGTAATTAGTGTGCTTGACTACACATTTTAGTTATCAGAACTATGCTCTTATCAAAAAACTTAAAGATTTAGAGCGGTTTTTTTGTTGGAAAGTTGTTAGGAATGTCAGGGTATTGATTATGAAAACCATGTTAGTTAAGAACTTATCCATCGAATGGTGTTAGTTGGTTCACAATTTGACGATAGAATATAACATGATGATACAGAATGTTGGTGTTTTCGAAAACAATTTTCAAAACAGATCAAATAGTGTGAACAATTTGAGAAAATTCTCCAATTGGTGGCGCTTGTGTGCAATTCAAGGTTGGAAATTATTGTTGACTCATTCAGATGGTTTCTTCGAGAAGATGTTTTAGGGTTTCAATACCTATTAAATGATTGTCTAAACAGTTCGTATTGTATCTACAAGGTAGTCTTCAGTAATTGAAAATCAGAATTGTTTACGAGAGTGATGTTATTGATCAGTCTTCAATAAATTGATGGAGGATAGACAAATCAAAAACTGTTTTCCTAGAAGGCGTTAGTAAGCTACTAGAGTATTTGCAAGAATAAGCTATCGACATCTGAAATCTGAGGAACTTGAGAGAGTGAAACTCAAATTTTATATTAAATCAACATTTCTTGAAAACTCTTATGAATTGAGTATATTTGGCGAATGATCATGAACGGTTAAAGTCGTTAATAAAAAGAAATAAACGAACAAACAGTATAGTATAGAACCGTACTGTCTTCGGAGAGTTTTTGTGTGTTTGTTGAGACTAAAAGTGATATTTCAAATAAAATTAGTTGATTATTGTTAACTCGATATCCAACGCTTCGAAGCTATTCAGAATAAACTTCTTAGGTTTACTCTTTGTAGTCTCCTTTGGAGGGATCCCTAAAATTTATCCAATCATCATGTTATAAATTTATCGGGTTGCTTTTTTTTATCTATTCGCCGAAATGTCTCTTAGGCTGTTTGCGTAGCCGATTTTGATACAATCTCGAGCTAGTTATCTGTTAAACAAAACTGGATTTAGATATTCACTCTCGTTATATTAAATCTCATCCATTCCTGAAAATTTAATCAGCATTATCTGATAACGGGTTTTTTATATATTGGCTATTTTTCATTGCTCCCAATTATTTTTAAAATGCCTTTCTAGTTCTTAGGTGGTAGGCTCAGTTATAGGAGCTATCATAACAAATTATAATTCGTTGAAATGAAAGATGAAGAGATTTGTTGCCTGATGATGAGCGAGACTATGAAATTTTCGCTTCATTGGACTTCTACCAGTTCCAAAAAAATTTAAATTTAATTAGATAAAATAAGCAATACATGTCACGATTTATGCACTTAACATTATATTTAACTATGTAAATAGTCAAAACTTCAATAGGATGTATAAGTTTCATCAGATTTCAGATGTCGATATTGATCCTAATACTCCAGTAGCTCACTAGCGCCTTCTAGTAAAACAGTTTTCAATTTGTCAATCCTTCACCAACTTCTTGAAAGACTGATTGATAACATCACTCTCGTGAACAATTCTGATTTTTAGTTACAGAAGACCACCTTGTAGATACAATACGAACCGTTTAGTCAATTATTTAATAAGTATTGAAACCTTAGAACAACTTCTCGAAGATACCATCAGAATGAGTCAACATGAATTTTCAACCATGAATTGCACACTAGCGCCACCAATTGGATAATTTTCAGATATTGTTTACACTATTTGATCTGTTCTGAACTCTGTAACATTCTTTTCGAGAACACCAACATTCTATCTCTACAAATTGTAAAGATATAATAGAATCAATTTTCATTGCAAAATTGTGATCCCACTAACGCCACTGGGTGGAAGAGTTTCTACTTAATATGATTTTCATAATGTGGACCGCTACATTCCGAACATTTTTGTAGAAGACAAAGTCACTCTAAATCTTTTAGTTTTCGTGCTAGAGAATAATTTTGATATTGAAATTTGTACCATAGCAAGCACACTAATTCCATCTGATGGAATGATTCCGAAATATACTTTTAACTTGTTAATAAACTTTAAATCTCTAGAAGAGTTGATTGAAGATTCCAGATGCTAAAATATTCGCGATTGTTCATGTTCAAACTGTTTTTTGTACTCTAAACTCTAAAGAAGTCGGAAAACAATTTTTGAGGTGGTTCTGAATTCTAAAATGACGACTTCCGGTTTATTTATAATCCTTGAAAACCCTCACAGTATAGGTATTTTCGGAACGGGTTTGATGAATGAATGTTGAAAAACGATGTTTGAGGTGGTTCTGAATTCCAAGATGGCATAGCATAGTTTCAACAGTCTTGTTAATCTGAAACTGATTTGTCTGGTTTTTTAATCTTTTTTCTACTAAATCCGGCTATAATTTAGATCTCCCGCAGATATTAGGCTACTGCTTCAAAAATGTAAGCTCTTACTAATGAAAACCGTTCCGAAAATATGCATATTGTGAAAGTATTCGAGCAATTCGCGAAATATCGACACAAATTGGGTTATCAACATCGTTTTCCTACATGTACTCATCAAACCCGTTCTAAAAACACCCATATTATAAGTAAATTATAAACC